>NC_041226.1:32122032-32125608 GCF_002837175.3 Physeter macrocephalus | reverse complement strand
AAGTGAGAGCCTGTGCAGTGGACACAGCCAGGCTGTGCTCCTGACTCATGGAAGCTGTGAGTAAAAACTGTGTGTTGTGGTTTTTTTTTTTTTCAGTACGCGGGCCTCTCACTGTTGTGGCCTCTCCCGTTGTGGAGCACAGGCTCCGGACGCGCAGGCTCAGCAGCCATGGCTCACGGGCCCAGCTGCTCCGCGGCATGTGGGATCTTCCCAGACCAGGGCACGAACCCATGACCCCTACATCGGCAGGCGGACTCTCAACCACTGCGCCACCAGGGAAGCCCTGTGTGTTGTTTTATGCTCCTGAGTTTGTGACAGTTTCCCATGCAGCAAAAGAACGGTTTATACATTACATGAAAATAAAGCAACATGGACAATATCATGACTCAGTAAGCATTTAGTAATGGACATCTGATTAAAGGAACCATTCATTCCATTGGGGGATCACACACATGAAAGGAGACCCAAGTCCACAGTTTCAGAGTAAAGCCTGGATGGTTGTCTGTCTACCTGGTGAAGCTACTTGATCTTTTCAAAAATGCACTTAGTAAGATTCCTTTACATATCAGTATTAATATGATTAATACTCAAAATGACATAAGACAAGCACTATCCTTTGCTTAAGTGCAAATTGATTTGTATTATCACCTTCAACAAGGACCTCCTTATACTGTTTATGTTAGATATGTAATGTTGACACAATGTAATAAAAGAAACTTATTTTAATGTACATCAGATATATTGAGAGGAAAAAGTTGAAGGGCTGAATATTGTTGTGTTTCCACTACCAACATCACCCCACTCTTCCATTTGTTCTAAATGTCATGTCACTGGTCAGATTTCCTGGAAAGCAGACACTGAGACAAAATGTGGATGCAGGAAGAGTCTTGTAGAGTGCTCTTGTGATCAAAACCTGTGGGAGGAGAGGAGTCAGGATGGATGGGGCAGAACAGTTTTGCAATGTAGTGTCAACAAAAACCCCTGCTGCTCCCATGGTAAACTCTAAAGTTGAGATGACACTTTAGAGATGTCCTAAGCTGGGGCCAAGGGTCCAACCTCTGTCTCCCCTACAGAGACAATTCATTGGATACTGGCCACACAGGGAAGGCTGTCAACTGAGAGCTGACATCTGGCAGCATGTATAGTAGTTGGAGGAGAAGTCCTTCAGTCCTATAGGGGACGAAAGGAGCATTACCATATTTGTGATGTATCACTCAATATTTGATTATCTTTTAGATCAAATCCATTAAGCTGGGAATGGTGAGTAAATACATTAAGCTGGGAATGGTGAGTCCAAGGTAAATCAGTGATTTTTTTTTTTCTAAAACTAAGGCAAAACAATTTTTCTTCTTCTCTTTTCCTTTGATTTTCCCATTGATAAAATGAGGATAATAGGAGATATGCCCCTGATTGACTTCATGGTTATGTTCTTTGGATTTAAAAAAGAAAGAAAGAAAGAAAAATGCTAACAAACCAAAACACTAATGGTTTTTTAAGAAGACATAATAAATCTGAATTATGCAGAAATTAACAGTCATACATTGCTATTAAAATGACATTTTAAAATGGCAGACTTGACTTCTTGTAAACCAGTTTGCAATTGGGAATTAACTCCTTTGAGAATTTGTAACAACAGGGTTCTAGCTAAATCCTGGACAGCCTTGCATTTCTGAATACCATTACTGATCTCTGGACACTGAGTGAAAGAAAATGCAGTGGCAGCCACGAAACGTGTAGTGTGGCAGTTGCAATGCAAGTGATCAAGAGCCTTGTCTTTCACTTTGAGCCTTACACTTCTGTCCTGCGAGGTTTAACACCTCACCTCCAGACTCAGTAAAGTCCCAAGTGACTGTGAATTGACATCACAAACACACCTCCAAATTTAACAAGGGAGAAAAAAAAGGAGGAAAACTGGGGGGGAGATGTGATCAGCAACTTTTGAGTTAAGATGAAAGAACAAGGAAAATTTTAACGAAATCATTTTAAAAGGTCATTAAGGAAAGAAACAAAACAAAACACAACTCTCCTGTAACTGAAGATCAGTCTGCCGGAGGAGAGCTCAGTTGTGTCCAGATAAAGTACTACCATACTTTACCTTAATGAACTCTGTACTGACAAGTCTTTTATGACAAATTTTGTGCTCTCAGCAACTTCAAATCTATGAGATTTGGAGCTCCATTTAAAGCCGTATCTGGCCCTGTCATGTCTGTGTGACAAGTTCTCACAGCCCTCACCTGGGTCACTAAATGGAGATCCCATGATAGAGAAAGCCGACATCCCATCCATCTTGCTTTGCATGAGTGCGCCTCTGTCAGGCAAACTACATAACAATGTTAGTTTTATATGCTCTCCAGAAATGCAGCCATGAATTGGTTTCCAGTAGCCTGAACAGAAGCAAACTGAAAGCATCCATTTAGAAGTGTGTTGTTCCCCTACACTGGAAAAAAAGGAAAAAAAAGACAGCAATCACTTCAACCCTATATCATGCGAGACTTCAAAGCTTTTGTATACCTCTTTTTTTTTTTTAAAGAAAGGTTAATTGTTTTCCCTTGTTTGAAATCAGGAAAAAACATATCATGGAAATAAAAGAAATTATTTAAGAGTAAGCAGTAAAAACAGTTCATTGTGTAGTTAATTAAATTGTATTAACATTTCACTTCCATTGCTCAAATGAAAAAAAAAAATATTGCCTGCAGTTAAAATGGAAAAGATTTCATCTTAGAGTTGTGGCAGTCTTTGTGCGATGATTTGTTTTTTTCTAATTTTTTTCTATCTTTGCCTTATTTGTAACATGGGTTATTTGATTTTCTTTAACACAATGTTCAAAAAACAAAATGAAACAAACCCCTGTAATCTCAGTGTTTTCTCGGAAGATCTGAAACATCTCACAGTAAGTGTAAAAGTTGAATCTCTAGGACTCCTTAAAACATTCTGCAGTTTTGTTTTTTGTTTTTGTTTTTTTTTTGTTTTGGCGGTATGCGGGCCTCTCACCGCTGCGGCCTCTCCCGTTGCGGAGCACAGGCTCCGGACGCGCAGGCTCAGTGGCCACGGCTCACGGGCCCAGCAGCTCCGTGGCATGTGGGACCCTCCCGGACTGGGGCATGAACCCATGTCCCCTGCATCAGCAGGCGGACTCTCAACCACTGCGCCACCAGGGAAGCCCATATTCTGCAGTTTTCATAAAAGTTATATTGCTCTAAGTAATTCCTAAATGGTATGTAAATCAAATTAAAGGTGGCGTTGTCATCTATACAACAAAAGTGAGTCATGCACATAATTTTTTTAAAAAGCATCAAGAAGATCGCAAAGTCTGATGTGTTCCTTCATCATTATGGTACCCAAGGGAAGCCAGAAGAAAGTGCCTAGACCCTTATGAAGCCTGGAAATAACAAACAGAGTATAACCCAGGTAGGTTCAACTACAAGTGCTTATTAAAGATGAGCTTAGAATAGATTGTAAAGTTACTGGCCTCAAATACCAATAAAAAGAACAATGATTGAAAAGGATAGAATGATAAACTACACTTTACTATTACAAAAAAAAGTAACTACTGTATCACAAAGGACAGGGTTGAAA
>NC_041226.1:32100803-32122005 GCF_002837175.3 Physeter macrocephalus | reverse complement strand
GGCCTCTCACCGCTGCGGCCTCTCCCGTTGCGGAGCACAGGCTCCGGACGCGCAGGCTCAGTGGCCACGGCTCACGGGCCCAGCAGCTCCGTGGCATGTGGGACCCTCCCGGACTGGGGCATGAACCCATGTCCCCTGCATCAGCAGGCGGACTCTCAACCACTGCGCCACCAGGGAAGCCCATATTCTGCAGTTTTCATAAAAGTTATATTGCTCTAAGTAATTCCTAAATGGTATGTAAATCAAATTAAAGGTGGCGTTGTCATCTATACAACAAAAGTGAGTCATGCACATAATTTTTTTAAAAAGCATCAAGAAGATCGCAAAGTCTGATGTGTTCCTTCATCATTATGGTACCCAAGGGAAGCCAGAAGAAAGTGCCTAGACCCTTATGAAGCCTGGAAATAACAAACAGAGTATAACCCAGGTAGGTTCAACTACAAGTGCTTATTAAAGATGAGCTTAGAATAGATTGTAAAGTTACTGGCCTCAAATACCAATAAAAAGAACAATGATTGAAAAGGATAGAATGATAAACTACACTTTACTATTACAAAAAAAAGTAACTACTGTATCACAAAGGACAGGGTTGAAATGCCTAAGACTTTGAAATGCCTTTTAGGAATAATATATTTTCCCCCAAGATTTTCTCCAACATACATTTCGTTATAATTCTTCCTGACCTCTTGCCCATTGAGGTGCTGGTATCTGCAGAGGAAATTTCATAGAAAGTATCCCCCTGAAATGAAGGAACAACTTACTTTTGTCCTTCATGGATATAAACTATATTGAAAACAATTTTATGTTGCTCAGCAGCATTTAATACACCAAAATAAAACCCCACTCTTCATCTGCCTCTTAAAAGCAACAAAATTGAATTTCTTAACGTGGTTTCTCATATCTATTTAGTTTAGATTAAATGTAGGTTAAAGCATAATCTTTCTGTAATCTGATCACAGGTTCCAACAAATAGGATGGCTAGGGGCAGGACATGAGATAGAAAATTCCATATTGTTCTAAGCATGTTCATATCTAGACTCTGAAGCAGAAAGTCCCCAGTGGTTTCCAGTGCCAGCCTTTCATCTACCAAAACATACGGTATCTCTGCGTGAACTCCCTCTGAACTCCACTTGTCAAAGTAATGGTGAAATAGCAACATCACATAAACAAAACAAGAGGCTGCATTGCTGCTTTTGTTAGCATCATTAAAAATTAAGTATGGCTGATTTGAGCAAATATTTAAAGCTGACAGTTCCATTCTTTGCAATGTTTTCCCTCTAACACGGAGAGTTGTTTTTAAAATATTCTTCAAGGAGTAAGGTTTTTCTTTTGATAAACCATAGTTTATTCCCTTTGTCCTATGGTTATAGTTTTGTTTTATTTCACAGACCATTTTGTCTATGAGACTTGGGATTTCCTTTAACATATCACATTAAAGCATAACAACATAAAATCTCATAAAATACAAAAACTAACATTATTTCTTTACAAAATATCTGTTAGAAGTTATATGTGTATTAAAAATACTTAGATACATAAAAATTGTTTGTATGAAACTCCTAATTAGATTGTGAAATATCAAGAAAATCATATCAGATTTAGCTTAAATGTTGAAACAAGTGTTCCATATAGATCTGTAAAAAAGCATATTGGAAACACCTGAAAAAGCCTATCTCTCAGAGTTTAGTTTTGAGGTGTTCTTGCTTATAATGTGGTTTGCAGTACCTCATGTTTATAGCCCTATTACTGGTCCTGTTTTCTGAAGAAAAATTAAACTTAATCACTTCTGACAAATTAGAACAAGGGCTCCATGTTATGTATTCTACTCTATCTCCATTAAATATGGATAGTTTATTCCTACTATACTATAAATATCAGTAAAGTTAAAATGTTAGAATCCTGGAGGCATTTGCAGTTTGACAATTTAAAAAAAAAAAGCCTGCAGTCAGTGACATGAAAGTAGTCATGAAATCTGAGTATATATGTTCATTGTCAAAACTGGGGTGATTTTGTGGCCTCCCAACAGCTATCTGCATAGTCATGTGATTGGGCCTTGTGTTCTTTTGGCCAATATAGAAACAAAAATATAATATAGAAAGAAAAATTCTCAAATAAGCACAGATTTTATAAGTGATGGCTATATAACTGACACTAAAGTGATGAGAGACTACATATGTTTTTTCTTAGAATGTTATTTTTCTTTTTTTTTGAAGCTTTAAATATGCCATAGATTTTTTAAAACTTTATATTTTATATTGGAGTATATTTGATTAACAATGTTGTGTTAGTTTCTGGTGTACAGCAAGGTGATTCAGTTATACATACACATGTATCTATTCTTTTTCAAATTCTTCTCCAATTTAGGTTATTACATAATATTGAGCAGAGTTCCCTGTGCTATACAGTAGGTCCTTGTTGGTTATCCATTTTAAATACAGCAGTGTGTACTTTTATCCATTTTATATACAGCAGTGTGTACTTGTCCATCCCAAACTCCCTATCAGTCCCCCTCTCCCTTCACCCCTGGTAACCCATAAGTTGGCTGAATGGATACAAAAACAAGACCCATATATATGCTGTCTACAAGCGACCCACTTCTGACCTAGGGACACATACAGACTGAAATTGAGGGAATAGAAAAATGTATTCCATACAAATGGAAATCAAAAGAAAGCTGCAGTAAGTAGCAATACTCATATCAGACAAAACACACTTTAAGATAAAAACTGTTATAAGAGACAAAGAAGGACACTACATAATGATCAAGGGATCAATCCAAGGAGAAGATATAACAATTGTAAATATTTGTGCACTCAACATAGGAGCATCTCAGTACATAAGGCAAATATTTTTCAACCGAATATATGCCTTTGCTTCACATTCTATTCTCCAGTGTTCTCCAGGTCATAAATTACATCCTTCTTTCTCCCTTTTTGTTTTTGCACATCCCTTTTCCTCTCTTTGGAATTTTCTTCCTCTACATTTATTCTGATAAAACCCTGCTCATACTTCATTTCACAGGTTAGATTTCATTTTTGTTAGGAAGCCATTGACAGACCCACCTAAGAGCAAGGAAAGTGCTACCTCCTGTGCCCCCAGGACAGAGGATCCTTCTCCTACCTGAACACATTCACACAATGTCATTTGAGGACCAAGACACCATTGATTGTATTCATAGCTGTCATATTCTCAGCACACGATACTGTGTCTGGCATAAGGTGGGTTCTTTACTGACTGAATAAGTACTATTCTATGCATCTATAGTCCCGTATTTTATCACTCTCTCCTTTGCGCTACATGCTCTAGTCATTTGGAGCCACTTGTCATCCATCAATGTTCTGTGCTCTCTCCTATCTCCAGGCCTTAATTCCTTTGCCCAGCATTTCCTTCCATTTTTCATCTCTTGCCCCACAATCTGGCTACTTCTTACTACCCTTCAGTATTCAACTCAGCTATCACTTTATCTCAGAAGCTAGTCATAATTTTTCATCAACCCATTGTTGACAAGGATGCTTGTCTCAGTGTCTTCTTGCTATCCTCAATCAAACATCATAGAGATAATACTGTATTGGAATAATCCAAACTTTCTGACTCCCCAACTTGACTGACATATCTTACGGGCAAAGGTGCTAACTTACTTCTCTATGCCCCCTACTGTAATCAATGCGTGGAAGAAGTTCAAATACTTGGAAGAAGTTCAAAGGGATTTATTTGGATTTAAAAAGTCTTGAGTCCAGACTCCAAAATTTACTTCTTACTGTATAAGATTATATATTTGGCAAATGACAATATTTCCAAACTTTATTTTTGTTATTGTTGAAATGAGAAAGATAATACTGATGGGTCTGTAGATAAGCATCTCCTCTCCCCTGACATCATGCCTCCCTGTGGATAGATTTCATCTGGAGTAGCAAGGCTCATCTCTCCCCATCCCTCACTCACTCATCCCTATGGAGGAAGTGACCTATCTGGGTGATAATTGTAGGGTTATATTAATTTTACCAGTCTTACTCCTGCTGACATGTATGCTCCACACTTCAGTATGAGACTGTGTAGGTAAGGTTGTGTGCTTCACAAGTAGAGTGAGCAAGCCCCTTTAGTCCCAGGCTTAAATCTACATTCACCAATAGGCTTTCTTCCTTATAACAAAAAAATATTTTATCTTCATCTTTTTACCAACATCTGTGACAACTCTTCAGGAAAAGATATTATCACTGAATTAGCAGTACAACAAATTTGGGGTGGGGGATGATACTTTTGAAAAAAATGAGGTTGCAAAGTTGAGCGGGTGGGGGCACATTTACTATGATGCAGACCTGAGATCATTTCTGCAAATCCCAAGCAAGTCCACTAAGGGAGTTACACATCAGACAGAAATGGCTAGCCCTTTGCTCAGGCATGGCTGCTGTCTGTTCTGCAGAGTGCCAACTTGGTTCCAAAGCAGAAGCACACACAGGCCTGAATCAGCCAATACTTGGGACTGGCATCTAGCGAGATTTCTCATAGCTGGGCAGTGTGCAGCCTGTGCGGGCTTGAAGCAGGCTTTGAGTAGTGCATTTGTGTTTCTCCCACAGCATTTCCCTTCAGTCCTTGTCTGTGGACTATAGGTTCTATGAATGCAGGTATTATTTTTTCATTCACTGCTTTATCTCCAGTTTCTTTAAAAGTGTCAAGTATGAGTAGGAGTTAGGGAAATATTTGTTGAATGAATGAATGAATTTGTCTGATTTCTATATCCACCTCTCATTTTATTCCAAATGTTGGCAAAAACAAAGGATGTGATTTACTGGATCTGCTCAAATTCTACCATGTACATGTCTTATCTCTTAGTATTCTGGAAGGATCATATTCAATAAAATATTTTACTTTATATTAAAAATTTCCAGCCTTGCAAAAATGTCCAAAATAAATACTATTTAATTTTATTGCCATTTTAAATTTACTTTCTGTTCTTTCCTTTTTTTGCTTTTTTAAATTGAGATATAATTGACCTATCATATTGTATTAGTTTTAGTTGCACAACATAGTGGTTTTATATATGTATATGTTGTGAAATTATTACTACAGTAAGTTTAGTTAACATCCATCACCTCACATAGTTACAAATTTTTTTCTTGTGATGAGAACTTTTAAGATCTTCTCTCCTAGCAACTTTCAAATATACAATCCAGTATTGTTAACTAGAGTCATCATGCTGTACACTAGATCCTTGGGACTTTTTATTTCCTTTTGTTTTCATATTAATTGCTGCTTTTAATTCACATCATCTAGTTTAAAGAGTGCCTATTTTTGTTTTCATGTTATTCCTCACAACCCTAACACTTCATACTCATTTATTATTACTTCCAGAAGAAAATAGTGGTAGTGCTACATGAAGAAAGATTAAATTCAAATTAGGAATTATTTTCTAGAAAAACTTATATAAAATATTTTTGTATGAAAATTTTGAAGCCAGTAGCTGTAGTGTAATGTGAAAAATGTAAATTTGTCACTGATAGTGAAAATGAACTCTGTCTTCCACTCAAAACACACGCTACCTACTATTCTTCTATTCTTTCTAAGAGGTATCAAAAACCTCATTGGACTCAGCCTTGACTGCTGGACACTTTTTCAACTGGTGATCATTCTGGGCAATCTAAGTTACCACAACCATGACCTTGCTTACCTATAACTTCCTTTTCAGAAAATTTAGACTTTTTCAGTTACCTCCCATGCCTCATCTCTTTCTTAAATATGTCCCACTCATACTATCTAAATATATAGAGAGACACTAGGAAAACATGACATAAAAAGTACTAATTGCAGCAACTTTTTAGGAATATTTAATCTGTGGATCATCCCGTATTCATTCTTTTTCTGTATTTTCAAATTTAATTCTCCCAACACTCGCGTGAGCTCGCTATATAATTAATATTCCCTTGATTTTACAAAACAGATAAAAAGAAAGGAAAAGGAATAGCAAATGTCCCAGACTACACAGCTACCAGGAAGAGGAGTGAATATATATTAACAGAAGCAAAATGACCCCAGAGTCCACCTTCCTCATCAGAATGCTAGATTGTCAAGCTAGGTATTACTGTTTTTGTTTTGTTTTGGTTTGGTTTTAATATAGCACTAATTAGGTCATCTGCTCTAAAACTTTTAATATCTCTTAATTTTAAGTAAAAAATGCATTAGCCTGACATTCAAATTGGTCTACAGGGGTACAAACTTACTTTTTCATTTTCTCTTCTATCGACTCTTCTCACTCACATTTTTTTCGACTACCCAGATAGTCAACTAACCATCTCACTCCTATATCTTAATGTTACTTGTCACTTTTATCAGCTATATATCATTTTACCAGTCAAATTTTATCCATCTTTCAAAAATGAATTTAAAAAATATAAATTCCTCTTAGTTCTTTTTCCAAGGTGCTCCTGTGATACATGCACTTTTATTACATGCATTGCACATGCTGTCATATAATGATGGATACCCAAGTTCTATTTTAGAATGTAAACTCAATCCTCCCTTGAAAGGAGGCTGTGTCACAGTCAGATTCTTAATTCTCACAGCTGTCAGCACAGTGACTTTTACATAGAATGTCCCATAAATTATTACTGAATTGATAGAAATGGAAAATTAATGCCATTGCTACCAATAAGGAAAGGATACACTGAGAATGAAGTTATAGTTGATTATTTTGTTAACTATATATTCTCTACCTGATTTGATATTAAATTTTCACTTAATTTGTTATATATGCATATATTGCTTTCTAAATAAAATGTGTTTAGAATTGTCACTCTAATTCTATAAAGCTGCCTTTACAAAAGAGCAGAAGGAATTATTGGCATGGTACTCTTTGCATTTTTTAGCATCAACTTTAGATATTACTTACCTCTACAAAAAGAAAAGGGCTGGCACCATATAAAAAACTCAAATCTGCTGTCATAACTATTGTCATAGGTCCCTTTCTTGCTTCAAAATGGCAGCAGAAAAGCTGTGCGTAGAACAGAATCCCGAAATGTGGGAGCTTGCCCAGGCACCCCATTGTCCTTTCTGTCAGACTGAAACTGAAACAAAAGGCAGCATAGGCAGTTGGCTAAAGATCTGACTGCCAAAAGTAATACATAAAATGTGTAATGGTATGTCTTTTTCAAATGAGAATGTCTTGATACTACACAAAAGAGACATGATAATTCTAACATACAGTGAATTGTGTATAGTAGCAGCAAATTTCTTGATCGATGTGAAGAATTAAATTCAGTTCTCAGATAATAAGTCTTAGAAAATATGTGGAAAGACATGGTGCAAGAGGGGAAACTAGCCTTTGTTTCCAAAATGTACCCAGTGTTATTCCAAATCTAATTTAAAATTTAGCATTGAAGGCTAAGAGGATTGATGTGCTAAAGTAGAAGAAACATAGGTTTGAAACCTGACAGAAGTGGATTAGAATCCTGGTTCTGGCATGTCATAATTGGGAGATATTGTCTTAACACTTTACTTTCTAGTCTTAAGTTTCTTAATTTGTAAAATGAAGGTAATATTAAACATCTTGTACATATGTTATAGCTATTGGAGATAGTCCTGATGTCTGAAATATAGATGTTTCTCAAATGATAGCTACTTCTGCTAATAGTATTATTGCCATATATGTAAAGTATCAGCAAGAATAATAGCAAAAGACATAAACATTCTGAAATACAGCTCATGGAAATGGAGCAGAGAGTTTAGGACCCCACTAAAAGTTTCCTCCAAGTTGAAAATAAACAGTGCCATCTTCTTTTCTCTGGTCCTCAGAGGCTCACTCTCTGCTGAGTGGAACTATGCCCTCAAAATAAAAATTGAAGTAAGAGAACAAACAAAAAACATACAAATAGGAGATAAATAAACACTTTGAGAGGAGGCAAATTTATTTTTTCCCTAGTTATTTCTAATTTCCCATTCTTTGAGATAATTACCTATTAGTGTCCACCTCACTAAGAAGCCACAGTAGTTATTATAACAGAGGAGAATGGCAACTGTCTTTCCAGTTATAATTTTAATCTGGGATAAAGATGAATACCTGCCTACACTTATTAGCTTTTATTTTCAACAAATCACCCTGTAACATATTCATTAATTCACTTTTCTTTCTACTAGCATCTACCAAGTATATTCTACATGCAAGTTGCTGTATTTTACATCGACTTGGGTTTTGTTCTTAAGAAACCAAAATGTTCATCCGAAAGAAGGGGGTAAGGTGGGGGAGGAGCAACTTGTCCAGAACCAGTTTAGGCTTCTGTAAAACAGTATATAAGGGGAAAAAAGTGTTTTGTTTTTTTTCTTTCTGGATATGTTAACACAAAAGTTAAGCATTTCATCTGCCCTCCATTTGATATAGATTGTTCCACTGGAATTCATGTGCTAAATCAGAGCTTCTAATTCATACTTCCATTTTCTGTTAAACAATGATGTGGAAATCATAAAAGAGACTGTTAAAAAGAATACATTTAATATAAATGAAGAGAGACTCTATATGATTTCAAATCAACCAATCCAGATATGGTTCATATCAAAGAATTGGGAGAACTTGCAGAAGTGCCCACAAAACCACTACTGATGTTATTTGTTGAACCCGGGAGAACAAAAGAGTCACTGGACAATTGAAAACTATCAAGCATTCCTACTTGCAAGAAACTAAAATTTCAGGCATAGATGTTTCAACAGCTGTTTTGTAAATCTCTAGACGTAAAAGACATTGACCATTAGCTAGCAACATATATTCACACAGAAGAGACGCCAACTCACAGTTTTTCTTTCAAAATCCTACATTTTAACAACATTTTAGGTGAGGTGAACCTGGATTTTATCAAATGATCTGACAAAATCTCTCTTCATTAAAATATTTTGAGGAGGTTGTGGAGATGGGTCCAAGGACTGGTTGTACAACTAGGTGGTTTTAAATGGACATGAGTTAGTGAAGAAATTTCTAAGTAGAGTCTGTAAGTTTATGTCTTCAGTCCTGCTTGTTCAAAATTTTGAATGACATAAATTTGAAAGATCTAACTAATTAATTCTATATTAGAATCAGAATATCACAATAGTCAAATAGTAAGTTAAATCTAGCATAATAGAAGTGGCTGGGTGACTCTAAATTAATACATTTAGTGACATAAACCAAATGATACTGGTATTAAATGGCAAGATTGACTTATGCATAGTACATGTGTGTCTGTTGCAAAGTCAAACAAAGTTGAAAAGAATAGTATATATTATTAAGTTAAATCTCTCACTTAATAAAAATATTTCCTAGTGATTAATGATAAGCTAGCTCTTAGTTTAGTAGAGAAGATCCTTCCTCTACAAATATTATTTGGATCCCTTCAATCTAAAGTTGTGTAGGGAAGTAAAATTGATCATAACATCATAAAATGTAGTAATCACATAGAAGTGAGGAATCCCTTATAATATCACTTATAAAATTATCCTTAAACAACTATTTCTGGCATAACATTAACTTTTATATTAAACAAAGTTTCCTGTTGATTTTCAAATACTTTACAAATTGATTACACATTGAAATATATTGGAAATTGAATCTAAAATTTAATTCAAATATTTCAAAAGATGCAGGATTTCACACACACACACACACACAAGATAAAAGGAATGATGGAGAATATTTGGATTGCATGCAAAGCCTTTACAAATGAGGATCAGAAAGTTTAAACCAATCAACTTTTAAAGCAGCAACATTTAAAAATATATATAATATTCTGAACACTTCCAAAGAGAATGACTTGACTATCAAATAATTAAGAAAGGAGACTGGAGTAATTGATGGAGTGTACTACCATCTCAGGAATGATCCTCTTCATGATCCTGCTGCCAAAGTCGAACATGAGTTAAAAAATATATTGTTCTATTATAAATTTGTTAGAAAAATTACATACACACCCAAAATGTACCAACATTTGATTCATTCTAAGTTAGCTCATAATTTCTGCAATTTAAAATTTGTTGACTATCACATAAAATGTCCACTTTAGTAATTTTAGTTTTAAGATAAACTCCCAAAAAACTTATTTTTTTCACACTTTACTATGAAAATTTTTCACTCTTTACTATGAATTTTTTATGCGTTTTTTAGAGTGGTGTTATTTTGACTGCCCTTTCCTGACACTAGTTATAATTAGTGGGAATCTAGTCTGCTACCTACAGAGAAACCTCATTTTTCAACAGATCAGATTTGTATACTTTATTACCTATTCATTCATTAATGTATTCAAAAATATTTATTGGATTACTTCCATGGGGTAGACTTATTTGCAAAAGCTGAGGTAGAGCAGTGAATAAAATAGATACAAATCTCTCTCCTCATACATTTCATATATTGAGTTAACATCTTACCTAATTCCTTTTGTATCTTCTGTCCACTCTACCTTTTGTAGAAATACTTAAATCACCTCTGCAACATAATAGGCTTTTAAATATTTGAAAGCAGTTGTCATGTTTCCTTTAATCTTCTTTTCTTCCTGTTAGAAATACCCAGGCCTTTTAATCGTGTTTTTGTCTGACATTGTTTTAAAGCCCATCACAAACCATTGACTTCATAGGAGGCACCATGATTTCTAGATGATTTCCCCATCATTCTTTTCATCCTTCTCTAGTGCCCTCCTATTGTCAGATATGTTTTCAAAATATAGCTTATTAAAAGTAAATTTGATAGATATACAATATCCCCAAGTAGAATAGAGAGTAAATATTATAGCCCTTTCCAGACATTATCTATCCATCTGTACACCCCAAAATTGTGTTCACATTTGTTTTTCAAAGACACATCAGCACTTAGAGCCAAATTAAGATTTTATTCATCTAACTCACTCACGGTGGTTTAGCTGTAGATGTTGCAAAGCCAGTTATTTTCAATCCTGTTTTTCTTTATTTGAGTTGAGGTTTTTAGCACTGTGGCACTTCATATTTATCCCGGTTAAATTTAATCCTGTTGATTTCAGCCTATTGTTTTAGTTTTTGAATGTGATGTTTATGGTTAATTCTGTCCCAATAATATTTGTAATATTCTCCAGTTTTATGTCACCTACAAATTTAAGGATCAGATTTTCCTCTCTCCATCTAATTCAAAAATAATAATGATGAACGTAACACAAACATAGGTCCCGGTGGCACACCGCTAGAGATTGCTATTGCCTAATTGTTTGTATGAGGATGGTAACCAGGTGTGAATTTCCCTTTCTCTGCTGTTACCCAATTTATATTCCACAAGTTTACAATCAAGCAATCATGAATGCATTTATAATGCTTTTCTGGAACCAGAATACATAATAGCTAAAATATGCCCACTAATTTCCCCCAGAAGAATTGTGTAGCTCCTTTCCCCAGGCACTTATTACACTTTTTATGTACCTACAATATAATGCCTACTTGAATTATATGAGAGTCATTTGTTTGCACAGCAGATCATACAGTGGTACTCAATATTTATTTGTTGAATGAGTAAATGACTGGTAGGTAAGTTTGTGTTAACTTCCTAGTCAAGAACCCTAACAGAAAATGATATAGGACTGTTGTCTTGTACATACTGAATGACTGTTGACAAACTTAAGGTCTTAGCTAACAAGATTTAATATATTAAGATCATCACATGACTGTAAGTTGTACAGCTGACAGGAATTTCTACTTGCATTTAGAGCTGGAGAAACCAGAGTAACTAAAAATTATGACCGCTCCGGGGTCGATGGCAAAGCAATTTAAAATAGTACTCACACGTCCTACTTTATAGTAATGTTCCACTCAAATCAGGGACACATCTGTCAAATCAGAAGAGCTGCCTGAGGGTATATCATGTTTTGCCAATGCAAATTAACATAGCAGTTTAGAATTAATGTTTTGTGTTACATAATTTGTTTACTAATTTTTAATAATGGTGTATGCAACTATTTTTATCATTAAATATTTACCATATATCAGATACATAGTAGGTATTCTGCTATGTATGCATAGCACTGTGTATGGTCTGTAAGAGGCATTAAATACAAGCTATTTAATTTGTTATTTGTAATACATAGATGTACTAAACATTTCCCCTCGCTCTTGGGAACTCACCATCTATTTGGGGAAGATGCATGCATGGGAAAATTGAATAGGTACATGATTAAGTTTAACCAGTAGTTTATAATGTAACAATAATGGTATTTTTAAAATTAATTAATGATTCAGCATATATTTAATGAATGAATACTATGTATTAGTTATGAAATTACTCCACTGAGCAAAAGAGTAATGAATCCTGCACTCTTATCACTTTACAACTTAATAGTAGCTACATTAAGGAGACATTTGGTTGGGTTGTCTGGTCAGTAGAAGATTCATAAGGATGTTGAACCTGCACTGCATCTTAAAAACTGTATAGTCACAGAATAGAAGGAAGCTCAATTCCAGGCTAGAGAGTAATTGACTTTGCCTATAGAAGAAAAATAATGACAAAAATAAATACTATTTCTTAAGAGATGCTGTGATGGGTTTTTTCCTTCTTCTTTTTGTTCAATCCTCCAGATACATCAAATGGAAAAGATAGTGATACAGATTACGATTGGAAGAGGCCGAAGCTTGTGATAGGAAGGATGAGGACAAAACTGCCTTCTGATTAAATGAGCCTTAGCATCCTTTGAAAAAGTAAAATATTTACTGCTCTATTACATGGAGAATTTATTTTAAGTTCAAAACCTGAATATCTCATTTATACCCTCTGAATCTAAATGACAGACCTGGTGTGAAGACTAAAACACGACTTAAAGAGAGAAAACTCTCATACTAAAAGCTTCCAACTCACCTAGAAAAAGACCACTGCAGTGCATTTTCAATGCTGCCTGTCATTCACTTCGCAAATTACACGTCTTCCACTGAACATTGATGATCCATCACTGCCATGACAACAAAAGCGCTGCCTTAGCAACACTCACTGATGGTGAGAGAATGACACACTGCTTAATAAATACTGCAGTTGGGAGATTAGTGTAAATTCCAAACAAAGCAACATAATGAATCACACTTTGGAAATGCAATTGTAGTATGTCAATTTATTTGTGTAAAAATGCGTTCCAAACTTTCATGTATTAAATTTTCATTTAGTTAAATTTATCTACTTCATTGAGTTCAAAAGAAATGCTTATACACATATAGACTTTAAGTTTTTACTTAGTAATTTTTAATTTGATGGTACATTACTTCTTATTTTTAATCAGAATTAAGAAAAATAAACGTGAAGTGCAGAAACTTCTTAATTTAAGCAATATAGTTTGAACAGCTTTTTAATAAATGGCAGTTTCACTGGATGAAAAATTAGAAATATTTTGCAACCACCATTGCTTTATCATTTCATAAATAAAAATTAAACTTTCTTGTGACTGTTTAAATTTATCTTTTAAAATTATATTTTTTTATTAATTATCTTAGCATTTTCTGAGAAAATAAAGGAGAGTTTAACAACTATGTATTTGAGAAAATAAAACTACTTAATGTGGGCCTCTTTTAAAAAATGTATTGCAAGGCTAAAACACATATATCTCATTTTAGTTTTAGGTTGCATAAATTAAAAGGAATATGTGAGTGGGATATAAAATATGTAACTACCCATAATTTATTGAATTGTCTATAAATTTCCAATTGTCACCAGTTAAACATCTTAAAGATGCCCGTGAGTATCATGAGTAATTGGAAATGTTGATCCTTACAAGACTCAGCTTAAAACAATAGTGGCTTTGGGGTCCCACCCTAGAGGAATAGTTTTATTTGTCTATACTACTGATTGATGTACTAATCTTGCAACATTATCTATTATCTCTTTAACGTGTCTCTATTTTTTCAATAAGCTTGAGAATAAAACTATTTGTTCATTTGATCTTTCTATGGTGCTTAGAGCATTGCTGAGCACATCATAGGCATTGAATATATATTAGCCAAATTCAATTGAAGCTGATAGAGAATAGTTCCTACTAGTTCATAATTTATGGAGAATACAGCTTTGAGAATACATGTTAGGTCTTAATACAAAGTCCTTTGTTTCATCAGAACCACTCTATTGGCAGATACCTTAGCTTTTTGAGTACAATCTCCCTTTCAGTTTGTCTGCCATAAAATCCTCACCAATCATTGATTCAGCTTATATTTGGACACCTGCCTTTATGACTTTACAAAAACTCCTTCAGGTTATACATTCTACACTAAAGATAATATTGTTAGAAACTCATTAGAATATTTACTTGTTTACCAGAAGCTTTTATCTTAATTCCTCTAGGCTCAAGAATGCATCATATATAGATATTTTTCAACAGTAATAATTTAGAAATTTCTACAGAGGGGTGCCTAGCTAGTTAATGAATAGGGATTCAGAAGTGAGTAAAAAAGTGTCTCAACTCTGAAGAGTCCACAGTAAATATAATGAAAATGCCATATTTTACTTATATGTGTGAATGTGTATATATAACATATATATACACATTCACACATATGTACATATGTATATGCATGCATATATACATATATTTCTCAGGTTATAAAACATTAATATGTTACTTTTATGTTATATAGTACTTATATGTTAATAGTAAAAAACAGAAACTTGCTCATGATTGAATAATTACTTAGTGGCAGCCTTTGGACTCCAGTTCAGGTTGTCCTCCTCTATAACACTGACCACAGTATATCAGAAATGTCTAATCATGAGGAAAAAAATAAAATTCCCGTTGAGGGACAGTCTACAAAATGCCTGAGCAATAACCCTCAAAGTTGTCCGTGTCGTTGAAAACAAGGTAAGTCTGAGAAACTTAAACCAGCCAAGAGGAGGTTAAGGAGGCATGAGAGCTAAATGTAATGAAGTATCTTAGATGGGATCATGGAGCAGACAAGAGACATTAGGGGAAAACTGAAGACATCTGAATGAAGTGTAGGTTTAGTTAATAATAATGTATCAATTATGGCTCATTAGTTGTGACAAATGTACCGTACTAAAGTAAAATGTTAATAATGGGGGAAACTGAGTGTGAGATATTTGGGAACTCTCTGTACTTTCTTCACAATAGTTCTGTGAATCTAAAACTGTAGTAGAATAAGGTTATTTTTAAAAATGCAAGTTGCAGCATAATATTTATAGCATCATCCTTCTTTTTTTGTTAAAGAAAACCAGAGTCTATTAAACATACAATATCTATTATACACATACCTGACCACATTTTTTTGTTTTGGAAAAATTTGTAGAAAGAAAAAGGCTATGAACATTGACTTGGCCGTTGACTATGTCAGGGAATGGAGAGAAGAGGTTCTAAAAGGAAACTGATCATATTTCTTTACCTGTGTGATTTTGGATTTACTGAGCCCTTTAGATATATTTCCTCACTGAGCCAGAACTTTTCATGATTCTTTGAACACTTGGAGATTAATATTTCCTTCCCCTTTTTCCCCTTAAATTTGTAGGAGACATAAAACTGGAGAATATTACAAATATTTTCTTCCTTGAAAAAAATTGATGGGCTTTAGAAATTTAAATTAAAACACCTTTTGGCTTCAGTTGAGATAAAATATTAAGCTTCTCCATAATCTGTATACAAAAACTTAAAAGTCAACACTACTAATCAAAATGATATCTATATCTAAAAGATTTCCACTAAGTTAAAAAAATTTTCTAATTTCCAACAGTACCTTGGAGCTCATCTTTCACAAAATTTTGAAAGGATGCCCTCCATCTTTTGATAAAATGTCATAATCTATTAGTCACACATGGAAAGGAAATATTTTTACATGGTGGTGGGTCAGGAGTTTTGGTCCCTATTTAAGGATTTCTTAAAGATTACCATAATAACATATTGATATTCTCACTAGTTACAATGATCATATATTATTCATAGATATTAAATATAAAATAAAATGCATAGGATAAATGAAGTTGTTATAGGATTATACATTGCTTGAATAAACCAAGTTCAAAGCAGAGAAGGCTTTCAGTATCTATACCAATTTCTAAAAATATTATCTCAAACTCCCTCTCTCTAACCATATTTTTTCATATTTTTAGATAATGTTTAAGATAAAGCATTATTTTAAAAAACTCTCTGACAAGTGAAAATTCATCCTTTTATCAGTCAGTATACTATTTAAAATTTCTCAGGTAGTCATAATTTTCCCCTTTGTATGCCATTTAGCCAAAAAGAATCCCATAACTAAAGGAAAACTCTATTTTGGAGAGAAAAAGTAATTTATCTGACACAAATTTTCAACTTTCAAGGAAATAAAAAAAGGCTTAGTGGTAAAGTTAAGAATCCAACTTTTATTTTTAATAAAATTTATAATTCAGAAGAGGAATATTTTAAAAATTAATAAATTTAGTAATTATATGTCACTATTTCCTGACTTGTTTAAAGTCATTAGGATTAGTATATCCTTTAAAAGTACAAATACTGTGTGTTTTTCTTTGAAGGATTTTCAAATGTAATAATCATTCAAAAATCTAAATGATCTAATTATTGAAAGGATGATGTCACAGGGAAAAAAAGAAAAGAAAAATAAAAATGTGTATCTTAAGAGCAGCTATTTTTAAAAATATGTACTAAATATTATACAAATTATGGTATTTTATTCATATAGAACATTTATTCAAAATATCATTTTTCTAATCCTATCAAAATCAATGCCTAACAACTAGTTGCATATTTTACCTGTTTCATATTTCCCTTGAATATAGTGCTTTCATTATTCTTTTTGTTCTGTTTTTTTCTCATTATCTCTAAAGATGTTATTGGACTTGGAACATGTCCATTTCTCTTGTATACATATCAACTTTGCTTTTATCAACCATCTACATAAGTTATGGCCATAGATTATTCTTCTGAAAAAATGCCATTGAATACATTATCTGATATAAAATTATGTTTGCATAAGCACTCACATGATAGTATTGCTCCCTGAATTAAGTGCTAGGAAGTCATTTATCTTTTAAGAAGGAAGATGTTTCTTTTTATCAGATCATGAAATTAATATAGCCTCATCACCTGCCTCTTTTCGTTTTAGCTGTTAAAGAATTCAGAGAAAATTTAATGGTCATTTGCAGTAACTATGATATCTTGTGTCTGACAGTTTCCAAATAATTGGGGACTGTCTATTTTATTTAAATACCTATTATGTGTAAGTAAATGCCTTTGCTGCATTGAAAAATCTTCATATTTTTCTATTTCCCCTTCCCCTATTTTTAAACTTCTTGAGTCATGATTTTTTTCCTGCTTTTCTTTCACTTTTATTTAATAGTATCTTCAACTATATCCTCCTTGTGCTTATTTTCTAAAAATATTGTCAATGCAAACCTTGCTTAGGATTTTCACATGGAGATCTCTTGGTGATGGTGTCACAACATATCTAAAATCAAACTTTTCCTCCCTTGAAAAATCGTTCCCATTACTTTGTTTTGTCTTGTTCAACAGTATCATCACCATTCAAGCCAAAGATTCAAGCTAGAAACTTTGGAGTTATTGCTTATTTGAGTAAAACTTTTGATTTTTTGCTGTTACTATTCTATACTTATGAGATTATTCTATTTCAGGCACTCAGTTCTCATATGAAGCATTTCAATTGTTTTTTTTTTAATTTTTAATTTTAATTTTTTTAACATCTTTATTGGAGTATAATTGCTTTACAGTTGTGTGTTAGTTTCTGCTTTATAAAAAAGTGAAGCAACTATACATAAGCATATATCCCCATACTTCCTCCTCTTGTGTCTCCTTCCAATCCTCCCTATCCCATCCCTCTAGGTGGTCACAAACTGATCTCCCTGTGCTATGCGGATGCTTACCACTAGCTGTCTATTTTAAATTTGGTAGTGTATATATGTCCATACCACTCTCTAACTTCGTCCCAGCTTACCCTTCCCACTCCCTGTGTCCTCAAGTCCATTCTCTATGTCTGTGTCTTTATTCCTGTCCTGCCCCTAGGTTCTTCAGAACCTTTTTTGTTTTGGTTTGTTTTTTTTAGATTCCATATATATGTGTTAGCATGCAGTATTTGTTTTTCTCTTTCTGACTTACTTCACTCTGTATGACAGACTCTAGGTCCATCCACCTCACTACAAATAACTCAATGTCGTTTCTTTTTATGGCTGAGTAATATTTCATTTTACATACGGGCCACATCTCTTTATCCATTCATCTGTCGATGGACACTTAGGTTGCTTCCATGTCCTGGCTATTGTAAATAGAGCTGCAATGAACATTTTGGTACATGACTCTTTGAATTACGGTTTTCTCAGGGTATATGCCCAGTAGAGGGATTGCTGGGTCGTATGGTAGTTCTATTTTTAGTTTTTTAAGTAACCTCCATACTGTTCTCCATAGTGGCTGCATCAATTTACATTCCTACCAACAATGCAAGAGGGTTCCCTATTCTCCACACCCTCTCCAGCATTTATTGTTTGTAGATTTTTTGATGATGGCCATTCTGATCAGTGTGAGATTATATCTCATTGTAGTTTTGATTTGCATTTTTCTAGTGATTAATGATGTTGAGCATTCTTTCATGTGTTTGTTGGCAATCCGTATAACTTCTTTGGAGAAATGTCTATTTAGGTCTTCTGCCCATTTTTGGATTGGGTTGCTGTTTTTTTTTTTTTTTTTTTTTTTTTTTGATATTGAGTGGCAGGAGCTGCTTTTAAGTTTTGAAGTTTAATCCTTTGTCATTTGCAAATATTTTCTCCCATTTGAGGGTTGTCTTTTCGTCTTGTTTATGTTTTTCTTTGCTGTATAAAAGCTTTTAAGTTATATTGGGTCCCATTTGCTTATTTTTCTTTTTATTTCCATTTCTATAGGAGGTGGGTCAAAAAGGATCTTGCTGTGATTTATGTCATAGAGTGTTCTGCCTATGTTTTCCTTTAAGAATTTTATAGTCTCTGGTCTTACATTTAGGTCTTTAATCCATTTTGAGTTTATTTTTGTGTATGGTGTTAGGGAGTATTCTAATTTCATTCTTTTACATGTAGGTGACCAGTTTTCCCAGAGCCACTTAGAGAAGAGGCTGTCTTTTCTCCACTGTATATTCTTGCCTCCTTTATCAAAAATAAGGTGACCATATGAGCGTGGGTTTATCTCTGGGCTTTCTATCCTGTTCCTTTGATCCATATTTCATTTTTTGTGCCAGTACCTGTATTGATTACTGTAGCTTTGTAGTATAGTCTGAAGCTCAGGAGGCTGATTCATCCAGCTCCATTTTTCTTTCTTACAATTGCTTTGGCTATTCGGGGTCTTTTATGTTTCCATACAAATTGTGAAATTTTTTGTTATAGTTCTGTGAAAAATGCCATTGGTAGTTGATAGGGATTGCATTGAATCTGTAGATTGCTTTGGGTAGTATAGTCATTTTCACAATGTTGATTCTTCCAATACAGGAACATGATATATCTCTCTATCTGTTTGTATCATCTTTAATTTCTTTCATCAGTTTCTTATAGGTTTCTGCATACAGGTCTTTTGTCTCCATAGGTAGGTTTATTCCTAGGTATTTTATTCTTTCTGTTGAAATGGTAAATGGAAGTGTGACCATATAAGCGTGGGTTTATCTCTGGGCTTTCTATCCTGTTCCTTTGATCCATATTTCATTTTTTGTGCCAGTACCTGTATTGATTACTGTAGCTTTGTAGTATAGTCTGAAGCTCAGGAGGCTGATTCATCCAGCTCCATTTTTCTTTCTTACAATTGCTTTGGCTATTCGGGGTCTTTTATGTTTCCATACAAATTGTGAAATTTTTTGTTATAGTTCTGTGAAAAATGCCATTGGTAGTTGATAGGGATTGCATTGAATCTGTAGATTGCTTTGGGTAGTATAGTCATTTTCACAATGTTGATTCTTCCAATACAGGAACATGATATATCTCTCTATCTGTTTGTATCATCTTTAATTTCTTTCATCAGTTTCTTATAGGTTTCTGCATACAGGTCTTTTGTCTCCATAGGTAGGTTTATTCCTAGGTATTTTATTCTTTCTGTTGAAATGGTAAATGGAAGTAGTTTTAAATTTCTCTTTCTGATTGTTCATCATTATTGTATAGGAATGCAAGAGATTTCTGTGCATTAATTTTGTATCCTGCTACTTTAACCAATTCATTGATTAACTCTAGTAGGTTTCTGGCAGAGTCTTTAGGATTCTGTATGCATAGCATCAAGTCATCTGCAAACAGTGAAAGGTTTACTTCTTCTTTTCTGATTTGGATTCATTTTATTTCTTTTTCTTCTATGATTGCTGTGGTTAAAACTTCCAAAACTATGTTGAGTATTAGTGGTGAGAGTGGGCAACCTTGTCTTTTTCCAGATCTTAGTGGAAATGGTTTCAGTTTTTCACCGTTGAGAATGATGTTGCCTGTTGGTTTGTCATATATGACAAATATTATGTTGAGGTAAGTTCTCTGTATGCCTACTTTCTGGACGGATTTTATCATAAATTGGTATTGAATTTTATTGCAAGCTTTTTCTGCATCTATTGAGATGATCATATGGGATTTATTCTTCATTTTGTTAATATGGTGTATCACATTGTTTGATTTGTGTAGGTTGAAGAATCCTTGCATTCCTGGGATAAACCCCATTTGATCATGGTGTATGATGCTTTTAATGTACTGTGGGATTCTCTTGGCTAGTGTTTGATTGAGGATTTTTGCATCTATTCATCCATGATATTGGCCTGTAGTTTTCTTTCTTTGTGACATTTTTGTCTGGTTTTGGTATCAGGGAGATGGTGGTCTCATAGAATGAGTTTTGGAGTGTTCCTCCATCTGCTAAATTTTGGAAGAAGGATAGGTTTTAGCTCTCTTCTAAATGATTGATAGAATTCGCCTGTGAAGCTCTCTGGTTCTGGGCTTTTGTTTGTTGGATATTTTTAATCAGTCTCAATTTCAAGGCTTGTGATTCGTCTGTTTATATTTTCTATTTCTTCTTGGTTCAGTCTCGGCAGGTTGTGTATTTCTAAGAATTTGTGTATTTCTTCTAGGTTTTGCATTTTATTGGCATAGAGTTGCTTGTAGTAATCTCTCATGATCCTTTGTATTTCTGCAGTGTCAGTTGTTACTTCTCCTTTTTCATTTCTAATTCTATTGATTTGAGTCTTCTCCGTTTTTTTCCTTGATGAGTCTGGCTAATGGTTTATCAGTTTTGTTTATCTTCTCAAAGAACCAGCTTTTAGTTTTATTGAT
>NC_041226.1:32084631-32100696 GCF_002837175.3 Physeter macrocephalus | reverse complement strand
ATCTCTCATGATCCTTTGTATTTCTGCAGTGTCAGTTGTTACTTCTCCTTTTTCATTTCTAATTCTATTGATTTGAGTCTTCTCCGTTTTTTTCTTGATGATTCTGGCTAATGGTTTATCAATTCTGTTTATCTTCTCAAACAACAAGCTTTTAGTTTTATTGATCTTTGCTATTGTTTTCTTCATTGCTTTTTCATTTATTTCTGATCTGGTTTTTATGATTTCTTACCTTCTGCTAACTTTGGTTTTTTTTTGGTTTTTCTTTCTCTAATTGCTTTAAGTGTAAGGTTAGATTGTTCCTTTGAGATTTTTCTTGATTCTTGAGGTAAGATTTCATTGCTATAAACCTCCCTCTTAGAATTGCTTTTGCTGCATCCTGTAAGTTTTGGGTCCTTGTGTTTTCATTGTCATTTGTTTCTAGGTATTTTTTGATTTCCTCTCTGATTTCTTCAGTGATCTCTTGGTTATTAACTAGTGTATTGTTTAGCCTCCAAGTGTTTGTATTTTTTACAGTTTTTTTCCTGTCATTGATATCTAGTCTCATAGCATTGTGGTTGGAAAAGATACTTGATATGATTTCAGTTTTCTTAAATTTACCAAGCCTTGATTTGTGACCCAGGATATTATCTATCCTGGATTATATTCCAAGAGCACCTGAGAAGAAAGTGTATTCTGTTGTTTTTGGGTGGAATGCCCTATAAAAAAAATTCAGTCCATTCTTCTTAATGCATCATTTTAAGTTTGTGTTTCCTTATTTATTTTCATTTTGGATGATCTCTCCATTGGTGAAAGTGGGGTGTTAAAGTCCCCTACAATTATTTTCTTACTGTCCATTTCCCCTTTTATGGCTGTTGGCATTTGCCTTAGGTATCGAAGTGCTCCTATGTTGAGTGCATAAATATTTACAATTGTTATATCTTCTTCTAGGATTGATCCCTTAATCATTATGTAGAGACCTTCAAGGTCCCTTGTAGTAGTCTTTATTTTAAAGTCTATTTTGTCTGATATGAGAAGTACAACTCCAGCTTTCTTTTGATTTCCATTTGCATGGAATAACTTTTTCCATCACCTCACTTTCAGTCTGTATGTTTCGCTAGGTCTGAAGTGGTTCTCTGGTAGAGAGCATATATACAGGTCTTGTTTTTGTATCCATTCAGCTAGTCTATGTCTTTTGGTTACAGCATTTAATCCATTTACATTTAAGGTAATTATTGATATGTATATTCCTATTACCATTTTCTTAATTGTTTTGGGTTTGTTATTGTAGGTCTTTTCTTCTCTTATGTTTCCTGCCTCAAGAAGTTCCTTTAGCATTTGTTGTAAAGCTGGTTTGGTGGTGCTGAATTCTCTTAGCCTATGCTTGTATGTAAAGGTTTTAATTTCTCTTTCATATCTGAATGAGATCCTTGCTGGTTCGAATTATCTTGGTTGTAGGTTTTTCCCTTTCATCATTTTAAATATGTCTTGCCACTCCCTTCTGGCTTGCAGAGTTTCTGCTGAAACCTCAGCTTTTAACCTTATGGGGATTCCCTTGTATATTATTTGTTGTTTTCCTCTTGCTGCTTTTAATATTTTTTCTTTGTGATATTTTTTGATCATTTGATTAATATATGTCTTGGTGTGTTTCTCCTTGGATTTATCCTGTATGGGACTCTCTGTGCTTTCTGGACTTAATTAACTATTTCCTTTTCCATATTAAGGATGTTTTCAACTATAATCCCTTCAAATATATTCTCAGTCTCTTTATTTTCCTCTTCTTCTTCTGGGACTCCCATAATTCAAATGTCGGTTCTTTCAATGTTGTCCCAGAGGTCTTTGAGACTGTCCTCAATTGTTTTCATTCTTTATTCTTTATTCTTCTCTGCATTAGTTATTTTCACCATTTTATCTTCCAGGTCACTTATCCGTTTTTCTGCCTCAGTTATTCTGCTATTGATTCTTTCTAGATAATTTTTAATTTCAGTTATTGTGTTGTTCATCATTGTTTGTTTGCTCATTAATTCTTCTAGGTCCTTGTTAAACATTTCGTGTATTTTATCCATTCTATTTCCAAGATTTTGGATTATCCTTAGTATCATTACTCTGAATTCTTTTTCAGGTCGACTGCCTATTTCCTCTTCATTTGTTTAGTATGGTGGGTATTCACCTTTCTCCTTCATCTGCTGTGTGTTCATCTGTCTTCTCATTTTGCTTAACTTACTGTGTTTCAGATCTCCTTTTCACAGGTTGCAGGTTCATAGTTCCCATTGTTTTTGGTGTCTGCCCCTAGTGGGTAAGTTTGGTTTAGTGGGTTGTGTAGGCTTCCTAGTGGAGGGGGCTAGTGCCTGTGTTCTGGTGGATGAGGCTGGATCCTGTCTTTCTGGTGGGCAGGACTGCATCCTGTGGTGTGTTTTGGGGTGTATTTGACCTTATTATGATTTTATTCAGCCTCTATGCTAATGGGTCCGGTTGTGTTCCTGTCTTGCTAGTTATTTGGCATATGGTGCCCAGCACTGTAGCTTGCTGGTCATTGAGTGGAGCTGGGTCTTAGCATTGAGATGGAGATCTCTGGGAGATCTTTCACTCTTTGATATTATGTGGAGTCAGGAGGTCTATGGTGGACCAATATCCTTAACTCAGCTCTCCCACCTGAGCCACAGGTCTGCCAGCTGGCCAGAGTGCCAAGACCCTGTCAGCCACATGGCTAAGAAAAATACAGAAAAATGAAAGAAAGATAAAAATAAAATAAAGTTATTAAAATAATAATAAATAATTGTTAAAAATTTTTTAAAAATAAAAATAATGAAAAACATGAAAGAAAGAAAGAAGAGCGCAACCAAACCAAAAAACAAATCCACCAATGAGAACAAGTGCTAAAAGCTATACTAAGAAACAAAACAAAACAAAACACGGATAGATAGAACCCTTGGACAAGTGGTGAAAGCAAAGCATTACAGACAAAATCACACAAAGAAGCATACACATACACACTCACAAAAAGAGAAAAAAGAAATATATATATGTATATCATTGCTCCCAAATTCCTCCGCCTCAATCTTGGGATGATTTATTGTCTATTCAGGTATTCCACAGTTTCAGGGTACATCAAGTTGATTGTGGAAATTTAATCCGGTGCTCCTGAGGCTGCTGGGAGAGATTTCCCTTTCTCTTCTTTGTTTGCACAGCTCCTGGTATTCATCTTTGGATTGGCCCTGCCTCTGTGTGTATGTTGCCAGAGCGTGTCTGTTTTTCACTCAGACAGGACGGGGTTAAAGTAGCAGCTGATTAGGGGGCTCTGGCTCACTCAGGCTGGAGTGGGGGAGCAAGGGGTAGGGAATGTGGTGTGAGCCTGCAGCTGCAGAGGCCAGCGTGATGTTGCAACAGCCTGAGGCATGCTGTGTGTTCTCCCGGGGAAGTTGTTCCTGGATCACGGGACCCTGTCAGTGGCGGGCTGCACAGGCTCCCAGGAGGGGAGGTGTGGAGAGTGACCTGTGCTTGCACACAGGCTTCTTGGTCGCTGCAGCAGCAGCTTTAGCATTTCATGCCCGTCTATGTTGTCTGTGCTGAGAGCCACGGCTGACGCCCATCTCTCGAGCTCATTTAGGTGCCGCTCTGAATCCCATCTCCTCGCGCATCGAAACAATGGTCTCTTGCCTCTTAGACCATTCTAGATTTTTTCCCGGACTCCCTGCCGGCTACCTGTGGTGCACTAGCCCCGTTCAGTCTGTGTTCATGCAGCCAACCCCAGTCCTCTCCCTGGAATCTGACCTCCAAAGACCAAGCCTCAACTCCCAGCCCCCACCCGCCCCGGCGGGTGAGCAGACAAACCTCTCGGGCTGGTGAGTGCTGGTCAGCAGTAATCCTCTGTGCAGGAATCTCTCTGCTTTGTCCTCCGCACCCCTGTTGCTGCACTTTCCTCCGCAGCTATGAAGCTTCCCCCATCCACCACCCACAGTTACCACCCGTGAAGGGGCTTCTAGTGTGTGGAAAACTTTCCTCTGCAGCTATGAAGCTTCCCCCATCCACCACCCACAGTTTCCACCCGTGAAGGGGCTTCTAGTGTGTGGAAACCTTTCCTCCTTCACAGCACCCTCCCACTGGTGCAGGTCCCATCCCTATTCTTTTGTCTTTTTTTTCTTTTTCTCCACTCAGGTACATGGGGAGTTTCTTGCCTTTTGGGAAGTCTGAGGTCTTCTGCCAGCGTTCAGTATGTGTTCTGTAGGAGTTGTTCAACATGTAGATGTATTTCTGATGTATTTGTGGGGAAGAAAGTGATCTCCACATCGTACTCTTCTGCCATCTCGAAGGTCTCCCTTCTACTGATTCTTTAATACTTTATCTTTCTGTAATCTCTATCTCTCTTACCTTCACTCTCCACAATGTCTTTGGAGTTATGTTTTAAAACAGAGAAATAATCATGATAATTCTACTTAAATCTCTTAACTGGCTCTCAATGCCCTACTGGAATAAATACAAACATTTGCATAGCTTTTTCAGACACTTCACAAATGTTCACCACCCTGTATTTCCCACCATCTTTTTTGTGCTTCATCACACTAGTTTTCCTTCTCATTCTGTGCCTTTTCATGCACCCATTACTGTTCTCACTGACAGACAAAGAACTATACTTTATTCAAGACCAAACAAAAAACCAAGAACACAAAAATAATTATAATGATGATAAAATATTTAATATTTATTAATATTTTACCCTAGATGAGGACTTGTTCTAAGTACCTATGTATAAAATTTTATTTAATATTCACAGTAACCATAGTAGGTAAGCTATACTGTTAGTAAGAGACAGAATCTTACTTAAAATCCAAAACTCTCTCTTAAAGTCTGTGAATTTTTTTTAAAGCCTTGTATAGGCTTCAATTACCTCACTTGTAAAATTGGGTCAGTTATTGTAGCTTGTTTCATAGGCTCGATATGAAACTTTCATAAGTTAATATATGTGAAGCATTTGGAATAGTAACTAGCACACAGAAAGCACCAATTAGCAATGTTTATTATTGACTATTATACATTCCTGTCTCACGCAAATTTCACCCCCTGTAAGTCTATTATAACTATTTAACTTAGAATAATTTGTTTTTATATTCTTCCAGTATTTAAGCTCTGATTTTGTGCCCATCCAAGCATGTTGCGTACATGAATTATATATATTGTGTTTGTCTGTGAGTTTCCCCAAACCTGAACTATATTTTATTTTAATTTTAAAAATATTTATTTTACATATTTATTTTTATAGATGTCTCTGTCACTTAGTCAGTGCTTAATGAATGTTTATACATAAGCTTTGATTACCTACATTTCAATAGTTTAAGAAAGGAAAATGAAGAGGGGAAAAAAGCCCACAATTAACTGAGAAACATTATTTTTTTTACTGAGGCTCTGTTTAGAGTAGTCAGTTCATGCTTAAGGCCACTCAGTCCATCCTTCATCAGGCAGAATCCTATGTGTGTGACATGTGCTTCGGAGCCCTTTATCATTTGTTATTTCTGTCATCAGGGTTGCTCTCTGAATTCCAAACTTAACTTTAGTCATCAGCATCTTCTTTCACAAAGGCCCACCTCCATTCTTTGTAGCAGTTGAGGTAAGGAAATGGCTGGTCCCACTTTTCCAAATTTAACATGTCTATTTGCATCCAAGGAATGTTCATTAATTCAGTTTTCTTAAATATTTTTCTTTAAGCGGCTTGAGACAAGTTCTCCCAAGGACAAGACAGAGGAATATGAGTAGTGCTTCCAATTATTATATTAAAATGCTTTTCCCATTCCCTAAAATTAATTCTGAATGTTTTCCAGATAACTCAACTTTTTCTTTAATTTAGTAAACTAAACTCTTACTTCATATGATGTAGTTCATACATGGATGAGGAGACACTTTTTAACTCATCATTTTGTTTGTGTCTTAAGTCTGGCATCTCAGCATGCAACTATGGAACCAAAGTTACCCTAGTCATTTCTCTGTAAAACAGGATTACTAAAGACTCATTCTAATATGCCATCATTCACAAGGTGAGAATATGAATTATTTTACAATGACTCTAACAGTATAAAATTAAATTAAAGTAGGAAGAAATAAATATTACATCACTAAAACGCTGAAACATCAGTAATTGTTGCTGTATGCAAAATATAGCAAACTTCTTCTTCCTTGCAAGTGGATATTAAATATATATAATGAAATTTTATTCATTCTAACTTACTCTTATCTAGTGGAAAGCCACAAGACAGCCACCTACAAAACTATTACATGCACTGATTACAACTAAACAAAAAGAATACTACTAACTGAATTAATCTTTCAGTGGATCACAAGTTTGACAAGTAAGTTTCTTTTGAATTAAATCTTATTGTATTGAACCAGCTGTTTCGATATATCACTTGAACTGAACACTCAAATTATGTGTTTTGTTATTTTTGTTTTGCCTTCTTTCATGTGACATTTCATTTATGGATGCCTTAAAACATTCTAAAATTTTCTTAAATTGAAAATGCTTCTGTAAATCTTGACTTAGTTAATGGCCCCTTTCCATTTAGCTATTTACACTATCACTTTACACTAATCAAATTTAGGAATCAAAAGAAGACACTTGTATTTTAATATATATCTAGTTCTACTTGCGTTCTATTATTGTTTCTTTGATTTTTTTCACCAGTAAAATCAATGTTGGAGTCTCATATGGCCTGAGAATATTGCTGTAATATGCTAAGACCAGTTCTTCTCCAATCTTTGGGATATGATTTCCTATACTTTCTGGACATTAATACAGAAAATTTATTTTGTAACAATAATGATCAGATACAAGTCAAACAGAATTAGAGCTAATTAAATACATGCACAAAAACTCCAATAAATGTAAAGGCAGTATTGACTAATGATATTCACTAATTTACTGAAATAGAAGCATAGCATGAGCATGTTCTCCTTGATTCTACATTCATTATGAGCCTTTCTACTGTATTCTTAGAAGCCAGGCTTTATTACTCAAAAGCAAATTAAAAATGAACAACACAATAAAGATCACAAATATGTTCATTGTGTCTTCATATTAACAAAATCTTTTGCAAGATTTTCAGTGTAGATGTTCACTTAGTTTTATCAAGTGCTATGTCGCTGACTACCTTCTAATAGTGATTTTTTTTAAAGTAAGTAGTAACATTGCAATATTATGTCTATCATTTCCTAATCAACATTAAAATTACATCAACCTTCGTAAACTATATGCCAGATCCTACAATTATTGTAAATGATTCATCTCCTATACCCATCTACTTTATTATTTAATATTGACAATAATATATAGATATGTGAATGCTTAATTTTATCTTTCAGAATGTGATGACTACAAAATAATTCTGACTAAAAGAGAATTCTGAGCTGTTTCCTTGAAAATACCTAAGCTTCGGTGGTCAGCTAACCTGGACTCTTACTCCTCAAACTAATGGGGAAAGTAAAGTAAACATACAAATATTAAAACAACATAAAACAGATATAAATAAGCAAATTCAAAATTACAACAACTTTTATTGGCAATTCTACAAGTCCCTGGGTATCTGAAAGTTTTTTTAGAAAAAGTCATTTTTAAGGGAGTGGTTGGTTAGAGAATGCATGCAATGTAAGTCAATGTTAATAGTGACACGTGAAAGAGAAAATAAAGATCATTTTATAATATTTTATATGAAGAAGGTAGTGAAGAACTTACCCTTTTCTATTTATTTCCTTAATAGAAGGATAATAAAATTTCTCTATATATTTATCAAGAATAAAATGTAAAGTATCTTTAATCCTTTATAATGAATGCAAATCTTATCATAAAATACAAATGATTAAAGGCACTGTGCATTCAGAAACATGGGAATATAGTTATTGATATATGCAAACTAATAATGCTATGGTAGTTTAATATGTTATGATATGAATTTAAATTAGCATTTAATTACGTGCATTGATATTCTGCCAATGCATTTATTTATATTTAGTTATATACAAGAAATTATGCTATTTAATGTAACATATTTGTTATATTTATTATATGTTATAAACGGGGTGATCATCTTGGTGTTTTTAGATAAAAAACTAAGCCAAAAAGGTACAATTAATTATGAGGATTGGAGATATAACATAACAAGAATTGGACTGAGATAATAGCTTACTTAACTCTTGATTGTCATTTGAAGATAAGGAGTTAACAGGCACATAGAGCATCTTTCAGGGGGAAAAAAGCCTTTACAATTGACACAACCTTTCCAGAGCTTTTGTACAATCAATTGAAGAGGGGTCTGATTCTGCACACTTAGGCAAAGAAAGAAATTGGAAAATTTTATAACTCTATTTCACCATTTACCTTCCAAAATCCAGAGAGTAAGAGCCTTAACTATTTTTTCCTTTCTTCAAAAGGCAGGTTGAATCACTTCCTCTGCAATTGATTGGGTTGGGAAATAGTTAATGCAATCTAAAATCTGATTTGTAGTTCTTCACTGGCTCAGAAAAGTAACATTAAGTGACAGTTGATTTCACAAATTTTCTTTTAAAAATTGCCACCTAGTGACAAGGGAAAAGAAAAAAAAAGATGTCTTTAATTTTAGAAAACTTGTCTTATACTGGTAAAAATCATGATTTGATAGAATAAATACCAAAGTTTATAGGGAAGGAGAGATTTATTTGTCTATCTACCATCCTTCCTGTCAGTTTCACATAGATCTAAGCACATGATGCTCTTTATAATAAAAAAGTTATAGAAATGGAGAAAAAAGGAATGAATGGGGTAGATATAAAATATAACCCATCTTAAATTTAGCTTCTGTGTAACTAGTCTGGACACAGGGGTCACACATTTTTAAAAATCTGACATTTCTAAAATAGTGTAAAATATTTTTGTAATAGGAAATCAATTTAGATTTTTTTAAGACTCCTGAAAGTGCAAAGTGTGATTCCTTTCTCAATACAAGCAGAATTATAATTCTCACTTTTTAAAATTTCTTTCTTGTAATACTTCACATCCACAATATGTGCTCCAGTGTTTTTAATGAAAACCCAAATGCTCCAAACTTTTCTTCAGGCACTAACTCAGTGCTGACACTTTTCTCATTCTTCCTTCTTTCTCTATAATTGTTAACATCTCTTTCACCAAAAACTATGACCTGTTGAAAATCAGGGTGGTCTGATACATCTCAATCATTCCACTTATTTTAGTTGGCCTGATTACACGCTGTAGAGACCTAGGAATTTAACTAGCAAAAACCAGGTTTTCTATAACAGGCAGAGGAAGAGATATTGTGAACAATGTTATGTTAATTTTTTCCTATCCACATATTCACACACATATTAGCAAGATCAAGTATGATGTAGTGATTCACATAAACCTTAAAGATGAGCAAAATAAAAGCATCAGTGCTACTGTTGTTTTACTGACCTACAATACAGACTTGTCCTTAGTGAAGTCCATTGCTTTGATCTCTAGACTTAGTCATTAGTTTGTGATACTGAGTTTGTTAAAAAAAATTACAACATTAGTTGCTGCTGGAACATTTTCTTATTTGATAACTAATATTGTATCTGTATACTAGTATTGTATAAAACATATGAGCAAATTATTGTATCAAATTCGTGAGCTCCTAAAACAGCATCTAATAAACGTATGGGAGCCTGAAACGGCATTAAGAAGGTATTGGAGTGAGAATGATAGAAGAAATCAACCATATGTTACTCTACCAGTGCAGGTTTCTCAGCCTAATCTGAAGGGGAACAAAAATAAACCATATGACGTTTTGGAACTTTGATATCATACTGGCTTGGAATTTTTATATGTGCAAGAATAAAATATTCTTTTGTTATTTATAAGTGACTAAAACAGCAATGGAATTTGTCTAAGATTTTATCCCATAGTGGTGAAACTGAGTCTATAGAATAACGTTAATGAAACATTAGTGAGAAATAATAAAATGCTTTCTGCTTTCCTCTTTCAGTGCAGTTCATTCAATAAATTTGTTATGTGTAATTAAAAATTTAGAAAGATATATGGAATAAAATAATTATTTTTAATGTTTTCTAAGGAAATAATAATGATGTAAATGTTCTATTATGTAATCTGAAATTTAAAATAAAGCATAGTAAAAAGGAAAATAAAGAAGCAGTAGATCAGGAGAAGATAGAATTGGATCCAAATCTCAGTTACAAAATAATGCAATTTTCTATGGAATAAGGCTGATTACCTAGTATCTGAAAGTTTAGTTATACTAATTAAGGTTAGCTAGTAAAATTATTAGGATAAAAAATCCAGTTCTTTCATCTAGATGGCATTTTTTAAAATGTTACTATCATGAGTAGAGTTCTGTAATAGAAAACTCCCAGGGTAAACAGTCTTAATATTTTTAATATTTGTTTAATATTTTACAAAAGGTCTAAGTATATTGATAAATTGGCATAGTCTTATTATGTTCCCTAAATATTTAAACTGTCTAAGATTTCTAAGTTCTGTTTTCAGATACGTAAAAATGTTTTAGAAACTAACATGTTTTAGAGTACTTAACCTGAGCCTCCAGACATATTTATTTACCTTTTGAAAGCAAATATCTATGAACATTTCAACTAACTATGCATTTAAAGCTAAAATTTCAATGATGGAACAATATGCATAGACTTTTAAACTATGACAATTTATGGAAAATTTTAAAACCTTTTATTAAAGTTTTAAAAATAATAGAATAATGTGCAATCCACACTTAGAGAGGGAATTATATCTTTCTTACTTGAGAATAGCATATCTACATAATATTTTTCAATTCTTTTGTGCAGCAGATTTATCTATTCTCCCTATTCAATTATTAATTTAGTCATATATATATCAGTATGGACTCACTGATATTTATTTTATATATTAGGTTATAATCAGATACTCCTTTATTTTCTTGTTGAAGTCATTCCAGCTTTGGCCATTAAGAGCTCTTGCAGTTGGGTCCTGTGTCCCTTTGACATTCTCAATCATTGTGTTTTTATTGTTGTTGTTGTTGTTGTTTATTTGGTTTTGCTTGCCCATATTAAATTCCTTCCAAGAGTAAATTATAGAAGGGCAGAAAAAGAGTAACCCTACAGGAAAGAAACTGACAGACACTACATCAAGCCAGGTGATCAAGGTCACCATCAACAGTGATAAGTCATCTTGATACTATGTACCGTTGATAAGAGGTGAAGAGTATGGCACTTTGTCTCTCTGGTTTTCCTCCACCACATCCATAATACAAATCTAATCATTAAAAAATATCAGACAAATACCAATGAAGAATATTCTGCAAAACAACTGACAAGTAATCCTCAAAACTGTCAAGGCCATCAAAAACAAAGAAAATTTAAGGAACTACCACAGATGGAGGAGTCTATGGAGATATGCAAACTAAAGGTAATTGGTATTCTGGGTGGAATCCTGAAGCAGAAAAAGGATATTAAGTAAAAATTAAGAAAAACAGAATAAAATATGGACTTTAATTAATAAATATAATGCATCAATTACATTATTTTTAATGTATTTTAGTTAATTGTGACAAATATATTAAAGTAATATATTAATAATGAGGGAACTTGGTTTGGGGTATATCATAATTCTGTCCTCACAACTTTTTAAAATATAAAACTATTCTAAAATTAAAAGGTTATTTAAAAGAGAAAATATTAGAAGAATTAATAGTAATGTAAGATATGCATATCTGAGTAGATTCAAAGAAAATTGAATAAAAACTTTGCATTCAGATTTAAACTTCGCTTTGCATTTAATATTTACTTTTAAATAGGGACTCAATTCTTTAAACTCTTTCCATCCATAGGGAAAATGATCATTCTAAAGGCAGAATAGCTAGATGAATATTAATAATGCATGTAAATATTATCTAAATTCCAATAAATCCTGGTGCCTAAAATTCTGACATTGAAAACAAAATTTGGAAGAGGGAAATACTTTATATACACTTAAATATTTTTAACGGATGTTTTTCTAAAAATATACCACATACTTCACATTTTCTATCTAAATTTATCATAGCATACTGTGGTTGTGGTTACTGAGATATATCCAAATTTATATTGCATAAGATGTGATGGTGGAGCCCAAAGGTTGTCACTCTGGCTATATGTTAGAATCATTTGGGGAACAACCACAGTCCAATTAACTTAAATCTCTATAGGTAAGGTACTTGCATTGTATGTTTAAAAACTTTTCAAGTAATTCTAAATTTTAGCCAGGGTTGAGAAGCTTTGCAGCCCATGGATATCCTTGTGTGATGATATACCTCCACATATGGCTGTTTAAGATATAGTCTGTTGTCATATATTCTGAGTAGCACACACATTAGATTACATATTGAGGAGCTGATATAAATTTTTGTTCCCATACAGAATGTAAATTTTCTCTTTCTTGTGGCTCTTCATCACTGGCTATCTCCTTATCTGCCATAGCTCACAATGGTTATGTTTATTTATAATCTCCATTCCTCATCAATATCAGTGCAGTTTTAAAGATACTACTCTAATGTGTTCTTACAAATGCTTCTAGTGCTGTCTTCTTATGTATCCTTTTTTGTAAAACATCTTTATTGGAGTATAAGTGCTTTACAATTTTGTGTTAGTTTCTGTGTAACAAAGTGAATCAGCTATACATATACATATATCCCCATTCTTATGTATTCTTAAAGGCTCCTGACACTTGCTGTCTACTTAGTTTTGTTCACGATAATTACCTTCTTTCGATTTTCTTTTGTCTTCTGCCTCTTGTCATGTTACTCAAACAATACAAAATAGAATCAAAATACCGATCTTATTACAGGCACCAATAGCCAAATAGATAATTCATTTACTGGTACTTAATGGCCCAAACTCATCAAAATACAATAAACTGGTGCTGAATTCTTGCAACCTTTGGCTGAATTCACATTATTATTTCTATGCTGCTTGGAAATCAGCCTCCCCCCGCCCCCCATTGTTGTTACTGCTGTTGTTATTATGCCTGGTGTTGGAGCCATTTGAGTTGGTGCCAAAAAAAGCCACTGAAAAAGTTGGGAAAAGTTTGGTTCCTGGAATAACATAACATAGACTGACCTGTCTCACAGAATCTTATGAGATTAGTTTGGTATTATAGTATCTTGTGAACCTTTGTTCAAAATTATATATTTTGTATATATAATTCAGGAGCTTTTTAGAAAGGCTGGGAAGAGTGGTGGTCAGCCCCATTAGGTCTAGGAGATCATAATTTTTGCATTTCTGATTTATGCCCAGAGTAGTGAAAGAAACCAAATTATTTCAGATTTTATATGACATCTTGGCAGTAGATGATTATCATAATAACATAAGTCCTTCATATAAATTAAGAGAAAACAAAGATGAATTTGAAGACAAAAGTATTACATATTATTTCCTTTTAAAGAGCTAAAGAAATATAAAGTGGTAAAAGTATATAAACACTCCTACTAAACTAAGTGGATTCAAATATAGATCCCACTTTCTATGTGGTGGATTCCAGATTATGATATTTCCCTTAGTTTTGTTCTGTCATGCTCAATAATGATAATTATAAAGGGCTATGTAAAAATGTTCCTGAATGTGTGTGTGTGTGTGTGTGGTCATAGAAATGATTCATTTTATTTGTTTTTACACATTAACTTCAATTTACCAAATACTTTAAGAAGTATTGTTAAGAAAGATGTATCTTCTCTGTGGATCTATGTATACTTCTGCAGAGCAAAATGCACATGCATGATCAAAGATATACTTAGTTGTGTAAAGAATCAGAGTTCACCTGTTATTCTTATATTATGAAAGTGTAAGAGCTATTTTTGATAAATTTATCTATTATCTAACTTAGTTTTGTGTTTGAATTATTTCATACTCAATATTTATTAAACATATGCAGAACAATGCATATTAAAAATTTAGGTCATTTCATATTTAGCACTTGTCACAAAGATTATGTAATTTACAACACCTTGATAGCTTGTAACAATGAAGTCCATCAGATCAGAAGAATATAATTTTAGAATCAGAATTTACCTTAAGCAAGAGCTATTTATTGGTAAGGAAACTCTAAGAATAAGCAAATTGCCCAAGTCTATGTATCTGCAATAATTAAGATCACAAACAGCTCTTTGTTCTCAAGTGCTCATGAACAAGTATGCTTTTATATTTATTCTGTTCTGATTCTTTCATTGTTACAGTCACTTTATCAAATATCTTACCATAAAAATTTTATCCAAGAAGGAGATTTAGATTTATTTGAACTGCATATACTAGTTCTCTTTATAGAAACCTTTTCCGTGAGTGAAGAACATTATTATCATTTTTAGTGTTTTCATTTAAGGCTAAGTAATTCTAATGTCATCAATTATTGTTTTAAGAAGGTATTTTCTGGTTCTTCAAAAGTTGTCAGTGTCCCTTCTTCTCTGGAGAACTTTCTCTTAATGACCTCACTGTCACATACTCTAACTTTTCATCTCACAAGTACATCAAATTATCTAATAAAAGCTTTTAAACAGATTACAACAGCAAACTAAAAATGCTGAAGTCACCATCCATAATTTTGTTTTTATCATAACCTTAGTGCTTAGATATTCAGTCTTTATACATCACCTTGATTTTCTCACAAAGTTTTATAATCATAATCTTCTACCTATCCTCAGTCAATATGCAAAATATATAAGTGTTAATGAAGAAACATAATAATCATTCATTCATGAACTGTCTGCCCTTTTACTTCTTAAATAAATTTTTTTCTATCTAAACTAGATTATTTTCAAGTGCAGTTGTCAGTGTATCTCACAGGATGAGAATATGGCACATAATTTTTATACTGTATAATTCCTTTACATATTGGAACCTGTCTAACACCTGAACTCACATTAAGATAACATTTTTTTATTCAACAATTGTGACATTTATATTCTCTTTTCAATTTTTGCTTCCTTTTTTAGCTTGCTTCATTTGGTTTTCCACTGTTCTTCATAATAAGTAGAACGCTAAGCTACAAAACATTTCACGTCACAAAATTGGGATTGAAAGAATCTAAATGTAAATTAAATATATGCACTTAAAATGTAGAAGAATTGAGAGGGCAAACAGCAGAAGCACGAAGAACTACAATCCTGCAGCATGTGGAACAAAAACCACATCCACAGAAAGGTAGACAAGATGAAAAGGCAGAGGGCTATGTACCAGATGAAGGAACAAGATAACCCCCAAAAAACAACTAAATGAAGTGGAGACAGGCAACCTTCCAGAAAAAGAATTCAGAATAATGCAAGTGAAGATAATCCAGGACCTCAGAAAAAGAATGGTGGCAAAGATAGAGGAAATGCAAGAAAAGTTTAACAAAGACCTAAACAATTAAAGAACAAAAAACAGAGATGAACAATACAATAACTGAAATGAAAACTACACTAGAAAGAATCAATAGCAGAATAACTGAGGCAGAAAAACGGATAAGTGACTTGGAAGACAGAATGGTGGAATTCACTGCTGCAGAAAAGAATAAAGAAAAAAGAATTTAAAAAATGCAGACTGCCTTAGAGACCTCTGGGACAACATTAAATACAACAACATTCACATTATAGGGGCCCTAGAAGGAGAAAAGAGAGAGAAAGGACCCAAGAAAATATTTGAAGAGATTATAATTGAAAACTTCCCTAAAATGGGAAAGGAAATAGCCACCCATGTCCAGGAAACACAGAGAGTCCAAAACAGGATAAACCCAAGGAGAAACACACTGAAACACATAGTAAACAAACTGGCAAAAATTAAAGACAAAGAAAAATTATTGAAAGCAGCATAGGAAAAATGACAAATAACATACAAGGGAACTCCCATAAGGTTAACAGCTGATTTTTCAGCAGAAACTCTACAAGTCAGAAGGGAGTGGCATGATATACTTAAAGTGATGAAAGGGAAGAACCTATAACCAAGATCACTCTACCAGGCAAGGATCTCATTCAGATTTGATGGAGAAATCAAAAACTTTACAGACAAGCAAAAGCTAAGAGAATTCAGCACCACCAAACCAGCTCTACAAGAAATGCTAAAGGAACTTCTCTAAGTTGGAAA
>NC_041226.1:32080529-32084565 GCF_002837175.3 Physeter macrocephalus | reverse complement strand
TCATAGGAACATACATATCGATAATCACCTTAAACGTGAATGGATTAAGTGCTCCAACCAAAAGACACAGGCTTGCTGAATGGATACAAAAACAAGACCCATCTATATGCTATCTACAAGAGACCAACTTCAGACCTAGGGACACATACCAACTGAAAGTGAGGGGATGGAGAAAGATATTCCATGCAAATGGAAATCAAAATAAAGCTGGAGTAGCAATACTCGTTTCAGATTAAATAGACTTAAAAAAAAAAAGAATGTTACAAGAGACAAGGAAGGACACTACATAATAATCAAGGGATCCATCCCAGAAGAAGATATAACAATTATAAATATATATGCACCCAACATAGGAGCACGTTAATAAATAAGGCAACTGCTAAGAGCTATAAAAGAGGAAATTGACAGTAGCACAATAGTAGTGGAGGACTTTAACAACTCACTTAAACCAATGAACAGATCATCCAAAATGAAAATAAATAAGGAAACAGAAGCTTTAAAGGACACAATACACCAGATAGATTTAATTGAGATTTATAAGACATTCCATCCCAAAACAGCAGATTACACTTTCTTCTCAAGTGTGCACAGAACATTTTCCATCTTGGGTCACAAACGAAGCCACAGGAAATTTAAGAAAATTGAAATCATATCAAGCATCTTTTCTGACCACAACACTATGTAATTATAAATGAATTACAAGGAAAAAAAGGAAAAGAACAAAACACATGGAAGCTAAACAATACGTTTCTAAATAACCAAGAGATCACTGAAGGAATCAAAGAGGAAATCAAACAATACCTACAGACAAATGACAATGAAAACACAATGATCCAAAACCTATGGGATGGAGCAAAAGCTGTTCTAACAGGGAACTTTATAGCTATACAACTCTACCTCAAGAAACAAGAAATATCTCAAATAAACAATCTAACTTACACCTAAAGGAGCTAGAGAAAGAAGAACAAACAAATCCCAAAGTTAATAGAAGGAAAGAAATTGTAAAGATCACAGCAGAAATAAATGAAATAGAAACAAAGAAAACAGTAGCAAAGATCAATAAAACTAAAAACTTATTCTTTGAAAAGATAAACAAAATTGATAAACCATTAGCCAGACTCATCAAGAAAAAGAGGGAGAGGACTCAAATCAATAAAATTAGTAATGAAAAAGGAGAAGTTACAACAAACACTGCAGAAATAGAAAGCATCCTAAGAGACTACTACAAGCAACTTTACGCCAAAAAAAATGGACAACGTAGAAGAAATGGACAAATTTTAAAAAGGAATAACCTTCCCAGACTGAACCAGGAAGAAATAGAAAATATGAACAGACGAAACACAAGTAATGAACTTGAAACTGTGATTAAAAATCTTCCAGCAAACAAAAGTCCAGGGCCACATGGCTTCATTGGTGAATTCTATCAAACATTTAGAGAAGAGATAACACCTATCCTTCTCAAACTCTTCCAAAATTTTTCAGAGGAAAGAACACTCCCAATCTCATCTGATGAGGCCACCATCACCCTGATACCAAAACCAGACAAAGATTCTACAAAAAAAGAAAATTACAGACCAATATAACTGATGAATATAGATGCGAAAATGCTAAACAAAATACTAGCAAACAGAATCCAACAACACATTAAAAGGATCATACACCATGATCAAATGAGAGTTATCCCAGGGATGGAAGGATTCTTCAATATACGTAAGTCAATCAATGTGATAAACCATATTAACAAGTTGAAGAATAAAAACCATATGATCATCTCAATAGATGCAGGAAAAGCTTTTGACAAAATTCAATACCAATTTATGATAAAAACTCTCCAGAAGGTGGGCATAGAGGGAGCCGACCTCAACATAATAAAGGTCATATGCAACAAATGCACAGCAAACATTACACCCAATGGTGAAAACCTGAAAGCATTTCCTCTAAGATCAGGAACAACACAAGGATGTCCACTCTCACCACTATTATTCAACATAGTTTTGAAAGTTCTATCCATGACAATCAGAGATGTAAAAGAAATAAGAGGAATACAAACTGGAAAAGAAGAAGTAAAACTGTCACTCTTTTCAGATGACATGATACTATACATAGAGGATCCTAAAGATGCCACCAGAAAACTACTAGAACTAATCAATTAATTTGGTAAAGTTGCAGGATACAAAATTAATGCACAGAAATCTCTTGCATTCCTATACAGTAATGATGAAAAATCTGAAAGAGAAATTAATCAAACACTCCCATTTACCATTGCAACAAGAAGAATAAAATACCTAGGAATAAACATACCTAGGGAGAAAAGAGACCTGTATGCAGGAAACTATAAGACACTGATGAAAGAAATTAAAGATGATACCAACAGATGGAGAGTTATACCATGTCCTTGGATTGGAAGAATCAATATTGTGAAAATGACTATACTACCCAAAGCAATCTACAGATTCAATGCAATTGCTATCAAATTACCAATGGCATTTTTTACGGAACTGGAAAAAAAATCTTAAAACTTGTATGGAGACACAAAAGACCCCCAAATAGCCAAAGCAGTCTTGAGGGAAAAAAAACGTAGCTGGAGGAATCAGATTCCCTGATTTCAGACTATACTCTAAAACTACAGTAATCAGGACAATATGGTACTGGCACAAAAACAGAAACATAGATCAATGGAACAAGATAGAAAGCCCAGAGACAAACCCACACACCTATAGCCAACTAATCTATGACAAAGGAGGCAAGGATATACAATGGAGAAAAGACAGTCTCTTCAATAAGTGGTGCTGGAAAAATTGGATAGCTACAAGTAAAAGAATTAAATTAGAACACTCCCTAACACCATACACAAAAATAAACTCAAAATGAATTAGAGACCTAAATGTAAGATCGGACATTATAAAAGTGTTAGAGGAAAACTTAGGAAGAACACTATTTGACATAAATCACAGCAAGATCTTTTTTGATCTACCTCCTAGAGTAATGGAAATAAAAACAAAAATAAACAAATGGGACCTAATGAAACTTTAAAGCTTTTGCACAGCAAAAGAAACCATAAACAAGATGAAAAGACAGCTCTCAGAATGGGAGAAAATATTTGCAAAAGAATCAATGGACAAAGGATTAATCTCCAAAATATATAAACAGCTCATGCAGCTTAATATTAAAAAAACAAACAACCCAATCCAAAAATGGGAAGAAGACCTAAATAGACATTTCTTCAAAGAAGACATACAGATGTCTAGGAAGCACATGAAAAGCTGCTCAGCATCATTAATCATTAGAGAAATGCAAATCAAAACTACAATGAGGTATCACCTCACACCAGTTAGAATGGGCATCATCAGAAAATCTACAAACACCAAATGCTGGAGAGGGTTTAGAGAAAAGGGAGCCCTCTTGCACTGTTGGTGGGAATGCAAATTGATACAGCCACTATGGAGAACAATATACAAGTTCCTTAAAAAATTAAAAATAGAATTGCCATATGATCCAGCAATCCCACTACTGGGCATATACCCAGAGAAAACCATAATTCAAGAAGACACATGCACCCCAATGTTCATTGCAGCTCTATTTACAATAAGCATGTTGTGGAAGCGACCTAAATGTCCATCGACAGACAAATGGATAAAGAAGATGTGGTAAATATATACAATGGAATATTACTCAACCATAAAAAGGAACGAAAAAGGGTCATATGTAGAGATGTGGATGGATCTAGAGACTGTCATAAAGAGTGAAGTAGTTCAGAAAGAAAAAACAAATATCATATATTAACACATATATGTGGAACCTAGAAAAATGGTACAGATAAACTGGTTTACAGGGCAGAAATTGAGACTCAGATGTAGAGAACAAACATATGGACACCAACGGGGGAAAGCAGCTGGGGGGTGGGCATGGTGGTGTGATGAATTAGGTGATTGGGATTGATATGTATACACTGATGTGTATAAAATTGATGACTAATAATGAACTGTTGTATAAAAAAATAAATAAAATAAAATTTAAAAATAAAAAATTGAAAATA
>NC_041226.1:32068972-32079770 GCF_002837175.3 Physeter macrocephalus | reverse complement strand
AAACAGCTCATGCAGCTTAATATTAAAAAAACAAACAACCCAATCCAAAAATGGGAAGAAGACCTAAATAGACATTTCTTCAAAGAAGACATACAGATGTCTAGGAAGCACATGAAAAGCTGCTCAGCATCATTAATCATTAGAGAAATGCAAATCAAAACTACAATGAGGTATCACCTCACACCAGTTAGAATGGGCATCATCAGAAAATCTACAAACACCAAATGCTGGAGAGGGTTTAGAGAAAAGGGAGCCCTCTTGCACTGTTGGTGGGAATGCAAATTGATACAGCCACTATGGAGAACAATATACAAGTTCCTTAAAAAATTAAAAATAGAATTGCCATATGATCCAGCAATCCCACTACTGGGCATATACCCAGAGAAAACCATAATTCAAGAAGACACATGCATCCCAATGTTCATTGCAGCTCTATTTACAATAGGCATGTTGTGGAAGCGACCTAAATGTCCATCGACAGACAAATGGATAAAGAAGATGTGGTAAATATATACAATGGAATATTACTCAAACATAAAAAGGAACGAAAAAGGGTCATATGTAGAGATGTGGATGGATCTAGAGACTGTCATAAAGAGTGAAGTAGTTCAGAAAGAAAAAACAAATATCATATATTAACACATATATGTGGAACCTAGAAAAATGGTACAGATAAACTGGTTTACAGGGCAGAAATTGAGACTCAGATGTAGAGAACAAACATATGGACACCAACGGGGGAAAGCAGCTGGGGGGTGGGCATGGTGGTGTGATGAATTAGGTGATTGGGATTGATATGTATACACTGATGTGTATAAAATTGATGACTAATAATGAACTGTTGTATAAAAAAATAAATAAAATAAAATTTAAAAATAAAAAATTGAAAATAATCTATAAAAAAATGTAGAAGAGGGGCTTCCCTGGTGGCGCAGTGGTTGAGAATCCGCCTACTGATGCAGGTGACACGGGTTCGTGCCCCGGTCCGGGAAGATCCCACATGCCGCAGAGCGGCTGGTCCTGTGAGCCATGGCCGCTGAGCCTGTGCATCCAGAGCCTATGCTCCGCAATGGGAGAGGCCGCGACGGTGAGAGGCCCACATACTGCAAAAAAAAAAAAAAAAAAAAAAAAAAGCTAACCTTAAAAAAAAAAAAAAAAAATCTGTAGAAGACTCATTGGTTTACACTGCAAAACATAGCTGGTAGTAACAATATATATACAATATTTATACACAATTACTTATACATCAAGACTGCTTTATTGTTGATTGTCTGGGATAAATGTTTTTCAAGGCAATATTTCTGTTTAGCATTTATATAAAAGGAAAAGTGTGTATGCATAAATACATAAGTGTTAAGGTTTTATCAATCATTAGATAGACATTGGTGCTTATTCATTCATATTGTTTTAACTTACTCTTATTTCACATCTGCATATGTTGAGTACACTCAAAAATGAACTGAGGAACCATGGTATGATAAGAAAACTTGTCTGAAGTAAACAGATTGTCAATAATAAATAACTTCTGTGATATTGGATCTCTGTGACCAGCAGTTTCTCATCTGTAATGTGAGAACTTTGGAATTTTGGTCTCTTAGCCACAGTAGGGCTTACATTAATAGTGTCATGAAGTTGTGTGTGCTTCTCTTTCACATTCTTTGAGAACTATACCTCGAGTGTCCTTGTCTTTTTCCTTAATACCTTTTTTTCTCATGACATAATAGGCATTTTATTTTTAAAATTTTTATTGGAGTATAGCTGCTTTACAATGTTGTGTTAGTTTTTACTGCACAGCAAAGTGAATCAGCTGTACATATACATGTATCCCCTCCTTTTAGGATTTCCTCCACATTTAGGTCACCACATAACATTGTTAAGAGTTCCCTGTGCTATATAGTATGTTCTCTTTAGTCATCTGTCTTATACATAGTATCAATAGTGTATACATGTCAATCCCAATCTCCCAATTCCTCCCATCCTCCCCTTTCCCCCTTGGTATCCATATGTTTGTTCTCTATCTGTGGCTCTATTTCTGCTTTGTAAATAAGATCGTCTATACCGATTGTTTTCAGATTCCACATATATTTGTTAATATACAATATTTGCTTTTCTCTTTGCAACTTTCTTCACTCTGTATGACACTCTCTAGGTCCATCCACATCTCCACAAATGACTCAATTTCATTCCTTTTAATGGCTGAGTAATAGTCCATTGTATTTATCTACCACATCTTCTTTATTCATTCTTCTGTTGATGGACATTTAGGTTGTTTCCATGTCCTGGCTATTGTAAATAGTGTGGCACTTAACATTGGGGTTCATTTGTCTTTTTGAATTATGTTTCTTTTCAGGGTATATGCCCAGTAGTGGGATTGCTAGGTCATATGGTAGTTCTAATTTACTTTCTTAAGGAACTTCCATAATGTTCTCCATTGTGGCTCTATCAATTTATATTCCCACCAATTGTGTAGGAGGGTTCCCTTTTCTCCACACTCTCTCCAGAATTTATTGTTTGTAGATTTTATGATAATGGCCATTCTGACTAGTGTGAGGTGACATCTCATTGTAGTTTTCATTTGCATTTCTCTAATAATTAGTGATGCTGAGCATATAAAATAATGAAATTAGAACACTCCCTAATACTATACACAAAAATAAACTCAAAATGGATTAAAGACCTAAATGTAAGGCCAGACACTATAAATCTCAGAGGAAAACAAAGGCAGAACACTCTTTGACATAAATCACTGCAAGGTCTTTTCTGACCCACCTCCTAGAGTAATGAGAATAAAAAGAAAAGTAAACAAATGGAACCTAATTAAACTTAAAAGCTTTTGCACAGCAAAGGAAACCATAAACAAGACAAAATGACCACCCTCAGAATGGGAGAAAACATTGCAAACGAAGCAACTGACAAATGATTAATCTCCAAAATATACAAACAACCCATGCAGCTCAATATCCAAAAAATAATGAACCCAATCAAAAAATGGGCAGAAGACCTGAATACACATTTCTCCAAAGAAGACATACAGATAGCCAACAAACACCTGAAAAGATGATCCTTAATACTTTTATTTCTTTTTTTTTTGAAGGCTTTCTCACACATACACAGAAGACATAATAGTTTTTCAAGAGCATTTCCAGCAAAGATATTTGTTTTTTATTTTCGAGTTGAAAATCAGATTATGAGCATGCTGAAAGAATATACCTTGTCAAAATCATTGTATACTTTTACAACATTGGCTTTCCTATTTATGTTTTCCCAGAAAGTTTGTTCTATGGCTGTATATTGCAAGGGAATGAGAATGAATGACTAAGGAAACAGGAGGTGCAGCTCTGGTAATTATTTATGAATGGACTACATAGATTACACCCTACAGCTGAGGAAATTCCAAATACTTAAAAAAAAAAAAAAAACAGGAGAGGTTGTGAGAATTTTAGACCTCCACCAAAGTCACTGATTTCAGCAGTATTTAATTCCAATTAATTTCTAAGTAATATTCTGAACTGATTATGCACCTACCCACTGAGTAAGCATGGGTAATATGAGTAGTATAGAGTAGTATGTATGTTTATGAGTGTGTTTTGTGTGTGCATGTGTGGGTATGTGTGTATTAACATGAATTGGGGGAGCACTTCCTTTGGTTCTGTAGAATTAAAAATCATAACCAGGGGCATTCCCATTTCTAATACCAGATATGTAAAATTGTAAGGCCAAATAAATTTGTGTTGGTTCCTATCAATGCTTAAAAAGACTATACTACAAAGCTACAATAATCAAAAAAGTGTATGGTACTGGCATAAAAAGAGACACATAGACTGATGGAACATAATAAAGAGTCAGAAAATGAACCTTTGAATACATGATCAATATTTGACAAGAAAGCCAAGGATACACAGTGGGGAAAAGATAGTGTCTTCAATAAGTGTTGTTGAAGAAATTGGATAATCATTCTTGAAAGAATGAAATTAGACCCTACTTACATCACTCACAAAAATTAGCTCGAATTGTATTAAAGACTTAAAGTAAGACCTAAAATTTTAAAACTCTTAGAAGAAAGCATAGGTAAAAATGCTTCTTGACATTGGTCTTGGCAAAGTTTTTAAAATATGACACCAAAAGCAAAAAACACAAAAGCAAAAATCAATAAGTGGGACTATATAAAACTAAAAGTTTCTGCATAAAACCATCAACAAAATGAAAAGGCAATCTACAGAATAGGAGAAAATATTTTACAAATTATATACCTGGTAAGGGGTTAATACCCAAAATATATAAGAAACTCGTATCACTCCATGGTAAAAACAAACATAAAACAGTGCATTTTCTCCACAGCCTCTCCAGCATTTATTGTTTGCAGATTTTTGGATGATGGCCATTCTGACTGGTGTGAAGTGATACCTCACTGTAGTTTTGATTTGCATTTCTCTAATGATGTTGAGCATTTTTAATGATGTTGAGCATCTTTTCATGTGCCTCTTGGCCATCTGTATGTCTACTTTGTAGAAATGTCTGTTTAGATATTCTGACCATTTTCTGATTGAATTGTTTGTTTTTTTGATATTGAGCTGCATGAGCTGTTTGTGTATTTTGGAAATTAATCCCTTGTCAATCATTTCATTGACAAATATTTTCTCCCATTCTAAGTGTTGTCCTGTCATCTTGTTTATGGTTTCCTTTGTTGTGCAAATATTTTAAGTTTAATTAGGTCCCATTTATTATTATTTTTTTTTAAATTTTCATTACCCTAGGAGGTGGATCAAAAAATATCTTGCTGAGATTTATGCCACAGAGTGTTCAGCCTATGTTTTTCTCTAAGAGATTTAGAGTATCCAGCCTTACATTTAGGTCTTTAAACCATTTTGTGTTTACTTTTGTGTATGGTGTGAGGGAGTGTTCTAATTTCATTCTTTTACATGTAGCTGTCCAGTCTTCCCACTTATTGAAGAGGCTGTGTTTTCTCCATTGTATATTCTTGCCTCCTATGTCATAGATTAGGTGACCATATGTGTGTGGACTTATCTCTGGGCTTTCTATCCTATTCCATTGATCTATATTTTGTTTTTGTGCCAGTATTGTACTGTTTTGATTACTGTAGCTTGGTAGTATCTGTAGCTTGAAGTCAGGGAGCCTGATTCCTCTAACTCCATTTTCTTTATCAAGATTGCTTTGGCCATTCATGGGATTTTGTGTTTTCATACAAATTGTAAATTTTTTTCTTCTAATTCTGTGAAAAATGCCATTGGCAATTTGATAGGGATTGCATTAAATCTGTAGATTGCCTTGGGCAGTATAGTCATTTTCGCAATATTGATTTTTCCAATCCTAGAACATGATATATTTTTCCAACTGTTTGTGTCATCTTTGATTCCTCCAGCTCTGAACCCTCCTACATTGTTGGTAGGAATGTAAATTGGTACAGCAACTATGGAGAACAGTACGGAAGTTCCTTAAGAAACTAAAAATAGACCTACCATATGATCCAGCAATCTCACTCCTGGGCACATATCTGAAGAAAACCATAACTCTAAAATATACATATACCCCAATGTTCATTGCAGCACTAATTACAATAACCAGGACATGGAAGCAATCTAAATGTCTGTTGACAGAGGAATGAATAAAGAAGCTGTGGTACATATATGCAATGGAATATTACTCAGCCATTAGAAAGAATGAAATAATGCCCTTTGTAAGAACATGGTTTGATCTAGAGATTGTCATACTGAGTGCAGTAAGTCAGACAGAGAAAGAAAAATATCATATGATATCACTTTTATGTGGAAGCTAAAAAGTTGGTACAAATGAACTTATTTACAAAACAGAAATAGAGTCACAGAGATAGAAAACAAACTTATAGTTACCAAGGGGAAAAAGGTAAATTGGGAGATTGAGATTGACATATACGCACTACTATATATAAAATAGATGAATAATAAGAACCCATCCTGTAGCACAGGGAACTCTACTCAGTACCCAGTAATGACCTATATGGGAATAGAATCTAAAAAAGAGTGAATATATGTATATGTAGAACTGATTCACTTTGCTGTACACCAGAAACTAACACAACATTGTAAATCAACTGTACTCCAATAAAAAATGTTTTTTCAATGTTCATAAAATTTGATTATCACATGGTTACACTCATTCATGTTCAGGCTGCCTGTATTGGTTCGCTAGGGCTGCCATAACCACAGACTGTACTGGGGTACTTAAGCAGAAGACATTTTTTTTTGGCCATGCTGCACTGCATGTGCAAGCTTAGTTCCCCGACCAGGGATGGAACCCCTGCCCCCGGCAGTGGGAGCTTCAAGTCCTAACCACTGGACTGCCAAGTAAGTCCCAACAGCCTCACAGTTCTGGAGGCTGGAGGTCAGAGATCAATGTGTCAGCAGGTTGGTTTCTCCTGAGACTTCTCTCCTTGTCATGTCAACGGCTGTCTTCTCCCTGTGTCCTCACATTGTCTTCCCACTGAACACCTCTGTGTCCTAATCTTCTCTTCTTACAAAAACACCAGCCGTATTGGATCAAGGTCCACCCAGGGACCTCTGTTTAACTTAATCACCTCTTAAAGACCCCATCTCCAAATACATTCACGTTCTGAGATACTGGGTGTTAGAACTTCAACATATAGATCTAGGGGGACACAACTCAGCCTATAACTCAGCCTATGGCAGTTTTTGCACTACAACAGAATTTAGTTGTGACAGAGACCATATGGTCCCTAAAGACTATTACAAATAGACTTAGTAAAAGTAAAAGTCTATGGACTATTTACTATTCAGCCCTTTACAGAAAAGGTTTGTCAACACTCCCCAGACAGTCTGTGTTTGCTACAGATACCCGCAATACCATGCCTCCCTTTCTCATTGAGGATCTGAGCTCCTACTGAAACTTACATGCCCTCTCATTTTCACTGAAAAACTCATTCCTATTCTTCAAGACACCAGCACTGTCAATGGCTTCATGTGTGACCACTCCTGGGGGCATTTGCATTCAAGCCAAAGAAATGAGTCTCTCATGAGATACTTTCATGTAGTCAGACACACTGAGCAGAAGAACAGCAGCCTTGCCCACATTCCACGTATTCCACATGAGGATGGGTGTGGGGGCTGGTGTTCTGACACCACAGAGTCTGCATGAGGAACAGGAAACATGGCTGGAACTTAAAGGTGGATGGAGTTGTCATCACTTGGGCAATGGGTGGGTCTGAGGAATGAGCTTTAGAGACACAAGTGGGAAGAAAATGCGGCAGAAGATTCTAGCCAAGAAATCTCTAAAAGGTAGGTATCAGAGGAGAGAAGAAGGGCAGCTGGGAGAGGAGGAAATCCAGGTGACAGGGACTGTGAAGGGAGTTTGGAGAGAGCACAGGGGTACCTTGACATCTCCTGGATACAGGGTCCCTGCAGCACAGAGCATCCTAGTGTCCTGAGTGAGATGCTGGTATTGAAAGGAAGTGGCATGGAGAAATGAGTCAGGGGTCTGGGGTTCTCATGCCACCAGTCTGCATTACAGGGCAGGTCGACTTGACACGAGTCTCTTGAGTTCCTGTACCCAGTGATTTGGGGTGGGTTCAACCCCAAGTGTCTTGGCCTCTTGTCTGGGCACTGGCACAAGTCACCTGGGTGGCCTTGAGAAAGTTACTCCCCTCCCTGGGTCTTAGCTTCATCATGTGCATAATGAGAACTTTGAACTTGATTGTCTCTGAGACACAGTAGGGAAGCCTTAACTATCTAGTGTCAATATCCTGTTTTTTTCCCATCCCGAATCACCTCAGGGTGCACAGTCGGGGTGGCTGCAGTGGTTGCTGGCTTGATGGCCACAACATCCTTTGTTTACTCTGAACTCCGGAACTCTGCACTCTGAGGTCCCCCTCAGGCCGGGCTGCCTTTCCCTGCCATGCAGGTCCTACTCCAATAAAAATTAATTTAAAAAAAAATCCAATTTAAAAATGGACAGAGAAACTGAATAGGCATTTTTCCAAAAAAGAGATCCAAATGGCCAAGAAGTACATGAAAAGTTGCTCACAAATTATTAGGGAAATACAAATCAAAAACACTAAGAGACAGCCTTCAAAAAAGGTAATATGGCTATTATTGAAAAGACAAGAGATAAAAAGTATTGGCAAAAATGTGGAGGAAAAGAAACTCTGTGCACTGTTAGTAGAAATATAAGTTGGTGCAGCTACTGTGGAAAATAGAATGTAGGTTCTCAAAAAAATTAAAAGTTGAACTACTATATTATCCAGCAATATCACTTCTGGTGTATCCAAAGGAAGTTAAATCAGGATCTTGAAGAGATTTCTGAAACTCCATGTTCATTGCAACTTTATTTACCATAGCCAAGAAATATGGAAAGAACCTAACTGTACATCTATGGATGAATGGATAAAGAAGATGTGAGATACATTTAAACACACACATGCACACACACACACACACACACACACACACACACACACACAGTGGAATATTATTCAGCTATGGGAAAGAAGGAAATCTTGCTTCTTGCAACATGGATAGAACTTAAAAGCATTATACTAAATGAGATGTATTTATTTATACTAAATAAATCAGACAGGGAAAGATAATTACTGCATATTATTGCTTATATGTGGAATCTTTTCTGAAAAAGCCAAACTCATAGAAACAAAGAGTAGAAATGGGTTAGCCAGGGACTGGGGAATTGAGAAAATGAGGACACTGTAGTCAAAGGGTACAAACTTCCAGCTATAAGATGAATAAGTTCTGGGGAGTGAATGAATCTCAAGATTAGAGTTAACTTAAAATTACATTATATATACTTATATTATTATATTTGAAATATATTATGTGCTTGAAAAGTTCTTAAGAGAGTAGATCTCAAATTTCTGTATTATATACTTGAAAGTGGCTAAGAGAGTAGATATCAAATATTCTCCCCATAAAATAGAAGTGATAATCATGTGAGTAAAGGTGTTAACAAACCCTGCTGTAGTAATAATTTCACAACACATGTTTTTCAAATCAACACATTATATACCTAAAATGTACATATTACATGTCAATTATATCTCAATAAACCTGGAACAAATTTAACACAAATACATATAATTTTTCTTCCTACTATGAGACAAAGGGGAAAAGTTGGCTCCAGAATTTGTGCAACAATTTTGTCAAAGTTTCATATTTGATTATACGTGCTGAGTTTGCTATCTTAGCAATAATAAATAGGGATAGGAAAATTTTGTGAAAAATATGGATGAATGGTTCAAGATTAAGATGTATGTAAAATCTCCTTTTTGAAGTAGAGCAAACAGTCAAATTTGTACTGAGAGACAACAGTTTGGTTGAGTTTCCCATAACAGGGAGTTATCAATCAAGCTGGTGGAGTAAGAAGATGTGGAACTCACCTACCCCACAATCACTTCAGAAATACATCTACTTGTGGAAAATTTCTCACTGAAAACTGACTGGAAACTGGCAGAAAGGCTCATATATAACCAAGGCTGTAAGAAAGATACACACGAAATTGGGTAAGAAGGGAAGAAAAAGCAATCCAATTGGGACCAGTGCCTCTGGGAGGATTCTCAGAGTAAAAGGGAGAATACATTGGCAGAGATATGCCCTGAGGTGTGAGTAATTTTAACTTTATATTGGGTACTCCAATTCTGGGGTCTGACATAGGGAAGATGATCCATCTTGGCTGCTTGGGAGGCCACTGGGACTAATAGGAGAGCTCTGGGAAGCCTGGACTCCACTTCTGAGGAGCAAACAAGCACTGGCTTGCTCCCAAGCCAGGACAGAGAGGGCAGATTGAGGTGCTACAGTCTAAGGTTTCCCACAACTGTCTCTGTTCATGCCCCAGCCTGGGCCAGGCAAATGCTCCAGCCCTACTTACTTTACCTCACAACTCCCCACTGGAGCAATGGCTACCACAACTGGGAGAAAGCTCAGCCATGGAACTCAGAGGTGACTTGGACCTGGGGAAACATCTGAGCATGGCAACATCAATCATAGCTGATGATTGCATGGACAACACTTCACAGGCAGTCCCAATTTCTGACAGTGCCCTGACTGCCACAGCCCCTGTCCCACGCATGCCTAGAGCCCACATGAGCACTGTCTGCCCTTCCATGTGGCTCCACAACAGGGAGCGCATGGGGGAGGCAGGGAAGAGTGATCAGCTGTGAGGGACAAAGAAGACTCAGATGCAGAGAAGCTGCCATTGCTGGTGGTCACATAGGCAGTGTATCAGAGGCAGACTGGACATCTGTCTATGGCCAGGCTGTTGACAACACACAGATTCCTTTTGTCCAGCACTGTTCCTCTCTGGGGTGAGGATACCAGTGCTGGGAGAGTTTAGAACAAAGACTTAAAAAGAACAGAGACAGCTTGGATCCAACTCTCAGGGCTTCTGCTACATCAACTTGGGATCCAACCATCTCTGGTAGGGCAGTGATGGCCACTTAGCAGAGGGAAATCTCTGCTTCATAATTGGCTCCTGCCTTACCCCTACATCACCAGCCCCACCTCTTTACAAGGTGACAGCTGCCAGCACACTCTGAGGAAAGATTTGAGTTCTGTTCACACCAATTCAGCTCTCCCACCAAAGGCACTAGGCACTTGCCGACTGTATAAGGGAACTCCCAGATGAGAAAAACTCTTCAAGGTTACAATAGTAAATGTTTCACCTAAATTCATAGAGACAGAGAGAGTTAAGCAAAATGAAAGGGCAGAGAAAGTGGTCTCAATTGAAAGAGCAATAGAAAATCCCTAAAAATAGGGGCTTCCCTGGTGGCGCAGTGGTTGCG
>NC_041226.1:32063445-32068934 GCF_002837175.3 Physeter macrocephalus | reverse complement strand
CATCCGGAGCCTGTGCTCCACAACGGGAGAGGCCACAACAGAGGGAGACCCGCATACCACAAAAAAAAAAAAAAAAGAAAAAAAAGAAAATCCCTAAAAATAATGAAACAGAAATAAACAATTTACTAGATAAAGAATTCAAAACATTAATAATAAGAATGATAACTGAATTAGGAAGAAGACTAAACACAGAATTTTAAAAAAGGACCAGTCAGAAATGAAGAATAAGATAACTGCATTAAACAACAAACCAGAAAGAATGAATAGCAGACTAAGTGATACAGAATGCATAAGCTATCTGGAAAATAGTATAATGGAAGTCACCCAATAAGAACAGCAAAACAAAAAACAAATTTAAAGAATGAGAACAGTTTAAAAGATCTATAAGATAACATGAAGTGTACCAATATTCGCATTATAGAGGTCCCAGAGGAAGAGAGACAAGAGGGTCAAAAATGCATTTTTATGGGCTTCCCTGGTGGCGCAGTGGTTGCGCGTCCTCCTGTCGATGCAGGGGAACAGGGTTCGCGCCCTGGTCTGGGAGGATCCCACATGCCACGGAGCGGCTGGGCCCGTGAGCCATGGCCGCTGAGCCTGCGCGTCCGGAGCCTGTGCTCCGCAACGCGTGAGCCATGGCTGCTGAGCCTACGCATCCGGAGCCTGTGCTCCGCAACAGGAGAGGCCACAACAGAGGGAGGCCCGCATACCAAAAAAAAAAAAAAAAAAAATACATTTTTATGAAATTATGGCTGAAAATTTCCCATATTTGAAGAAGGAAACAGATATCTAGGTACAGGAAACAAAGAAGGTCCCAAACAAGATTAACCCAAACAGACCCACACCAAGACATAAAATAATTAAAATGAAAAAATTTAAAGACAAAGAAAGAATTCTAAAGGCAGCAAGAGAAAAATAGTCATGTACAAGGGAACTACTATAAGGCTATCATCTGATTTTTCTGCAGAAACGTTACAGGCAAGAAGGGAATGGCATCATATATTCCAAGTGCTGACAGGGAAAATCCTGCAACCTAGAATACTCTACCCAGCAAGATTATCATTTAGAGTTCAAGGAGAGTTAAAGAACTCAGACAAGCAAAAACTAAAATAGTTCATCAATACCTAATCTACCATAAAAGAAATATTAAAGGGTCTTCTTTAAGTGGAAAAGAAAAGGCTATAACAAGAAGTAATAATCTGCAGGAAAGGAAAAATTCCAGTAGGAAAGGAAAATACATAGTAAGGGCTGAGATCAACCACTTAAATAAGCTAGTGTAAAAATTAAAAGACAAAATTTGAAAAGAAACTATAACTAAAATAAACAGATAAAGGATAAGAATGATGATGTAAAATAGAACATCAAACAAGAAATGTGTGGGAGGGGAGTAAAAAAATGTAGATCTTTTAGTATGTGTTTGAACTTAAACGACTACCAGTTTAAAAGAAGTAAATATAGTTATATGTCAACGTATGTGAACCTCATGGTAATCACAAATCAAAAATCTACAACAGAGACACAAAAACTAGAAAGGAAGGAACATAAGCACACTCTAAACAAAACCATCAAACCACAAGGGAAGAAACAAAAAGGAGAAATGAACAGAGAGAGAACTACAGAAACTAACAAAAAAGTAATAAAATGGTAATAAGTATATACCTATCAATAGTTACTTTAAATGTCAATGGACTACATGCTACAATCAAATCCATAGGGTGGCTGATTGGATAAAAAACAAGACCTATCTGTATGCTGCTTACAAGAGACTCACCTCAGAGCTAAAGACATACACAGAGTAAAGGGGAGGGGATGGAAAAAAGAGTTCATGCCAAGGGAAATGACAAGAAAATGGGTATAGCAATACTCATAGTGGACAAAATAGACTTTAAAACAAAGTCTATAGCAAAAGAAAAAGAAGTGTATTACATAATGATAAAGGGGTCAATACAGGAAGATAATATTATACTCAATAACATATATGCACCCAATACAGGAGCACCTAAATATATAAAGCAAATATTAATAGACATAAAGGGAGAAATAATACAATAATAGTAAGGTACTTTACCATCCCACTTTCATCAATGGAAAGATCATCCAGAAAGAAAAATCAATAAGGCAGCTGTGGTCTTAAAAGACACAATAAACCAGGGAAAAAAATAAATATTTACAGGATATCCCACTGTAAAAGAGAATGCAAATTTTTTTTCAAGTGCACATGGAATGTTCCTCAGGATAGATCACATTATTGATCACAAAACAAGTCTCAACAAATTTAAGAGGAAAGAAATTATATGAAGCAATATTTTTGATCACAGTGGAATGAAACTAGAAATTAATTGCAGAAAGAAAAATGGGAAAAGCATAAACATATGGTAACTAAACAGCATCTACTAAAAAAACAAAAAAAAACAAAAAACAACAAGAAAAAAACTCAGTGAAAAAATATCAAAGAGGAAATAAGAAAATAACTCAAGACAAATGAAAATGGAAAAAGTATTTTCCAAACTCTATGGGTCACAGCAAAAGCAGATTAAGTTATAGTGATATAGGCCTTCATCAAGAAACAAGAAACATCTCAATAAACAATGTAATGTACCATTTAAAGTAATTAGACAGTGAAGAACAAAGCCCAAAGTCAGAAGATGGAAGAAACTAATAAAGATCAGAGAGGAAACAAAATGGAGACAAAAAACCCCACAAAACCCAAAAAACAAAAAACAAGAGAAAGATCGTGAAACCGAGAGATGTTTTTTTTTAAAAGGTAAACCAAATTGAAAACCTTTAGCAAGGCTTATAAGGAAGACAAGAGAGAGGACCTAAATAAACAAAATAAGAAATGAAAGAGGAGAATAACAACTGATATCACAGAGATACAAAAAAAATTCATAAGAGAATACTGTGAACATTTATATGCCAACAAATTAGACAACCAAAAAGAAATGGACAAATTCTAGAAACATACAGCCTCACAAGACTGAATCAGGAAGAAACAGACAAATCACTAGTAGTGAAATTAAATTCATAATACATAATCTCCCAGGAAACAGAAGTTCAAGGCTGGATGACTTCACAAGGGAATTCTTCCAAACATATAAAGAAGAGCTAATATCTATTTTTCTCAAACTATTCCAAAAAATTGAAGAGGATGGAACATTCCCAGATTCATCTACTAGGCCACCCTTACCCTGAAACCAAAATCAGAAAAGACAGTACAAAAAAAAAAAATCACCTACCCATATTTTTAATGAATATTGATGCAAAAAACTTCAGCAAAATATTAGCAAGCCAAATCCAATAACATATCAAAAAGTATCAGATATCCTAACTGAGTGGGATTTATTCCAGGGATAAAATAGTGGTTCCATATTCACAAATCAATCACTGTGATGCATCACATTAACAAAGGAAGATAAAAATCACATGATCATCTCCATAGATTCAGAAAAAGCATCTATGATCTGAATTTGACAAAATTCAACATCTATTTATGATAAAACTCTAATCAAAGTGGGTATAGAGGGAACATATCTCAACATAATTAAGGCCATTTATGACAAACCCACAGAAAACATCATACTGAACCATGAAAATCTGAAAACCTTTCCTTAAAATCAGGAACAAGATGAGGATCCCCACTCTCACCAATTCGATTTGACGTAGTATTGGAAGACCTTGCTACAGCCATCAGAGAAGAAAAAGAAGTAAAAGGCATCCAAATTGGAAGTGAAGTAAAACAGCTGCTATTTGCAAAAGATGTGATACCATATAGAGAAAACCCAAAAGTCTCCACCAAAAAGCTATTAGAACTAATAAATTAATTCAGTAAATTTGCAAGATAAAGATTAACATATAGAATTTTTTTTTCTCTACAGCAATAATGAACTATCAGAAAGGGAAAGCAAAAAAAAAAAAATCCCATTTAAAATTTCATCAAGAAGAATGAAATACATAAGAATAAACTTAACCAAGAAGGTGGAAGACCTATACTCTGAAAACTATAAAACAATGATGAAGAAAATTGAAGATGATAAAAATAAATAGAAAAATATTCCATATTCTTGGACTGGAATAATGAATGTTATTAAAATGTCCATACTACCTAAAGCAATCTATAGCTGTAATGAAATCCCTATCAAAATAACCATATTTTTCACAGAACTAGAACAAATAATCCTAAAATTTATATGAAACTACAAAAGACCTGGAATTGCCAAATAAATCATCTAATCTTCCACCTTAGGAAACTACAAAAAGAAAAGCAAATTAAAATCCAAGTAAGCAGAAAAATAAGAAATAATAAAAATTAGAACATATATTGATGACATTGAAAATAGGAAATATACAGAGAAAATCAACCAAGCCAAAAAGATCAACCTCTACCAGTTTAGCTAAAACTAAAAGAGAGATCACACAAATTGCAATGTTAGAAATCAAACAGTGGCTATCACTATAGATCCCATGGACTTCAAAGGACAATAAAGGAATACTATGTGCAACTCTAGTTCCACAAGTTTGATAACCTAGATGAAATGGGCTAATTCCTCAAAAGACATAATATTCCAAAACTCACAGAAGAAATAGATGATATGATGAGGCATATATGAGTATTAAAGAAATTGAATCAACAATTAATAAATATTCAATACAGAATGCACCAGGCTCAGATGAGTTCACTGGTGAATTCTATCAAGTATTACAGAAAAAATTATACAAATTCTTTACAATCTCCTTCAGAAGATAAACGCAGAGAGAATACTTCCTAACTTAATCTGTGAGACCAGTACTGCCCTAATATGATAACCAGACTAAGACATTACAAGAAAAGAAAACTATAGACAAATGTCTATCATAAATATAGATGTAAAAATCCTCAACAAAATAGAAAATTGATCTAATAATGCATCAAAAGAATTATACACCATGACCAAGTGGGATTTATCTCAGGTATGCAAGGTTGGTTGAACATTTGAAAATAATTTAATGTAATCTATCACATCAAGATTCTACCATACAACCCAGCAATCCCAATACTGGGCATGTACCCTGAGAAAACCATGATTCAAAAAGAGTCATGTACCACAATGTTCATTGCAGCTCTATTTACAATAGCCAGGAAATGGAAGCAACCTAAGTGTCCATCGACAGATGAATGGATAAAGAAAATGTGGTACATATGGATGCACCTAGAGTCTGTCATACAAAGTGAAGTAAGTCAGAAAGAGAAAAACAAATACCGTATTCTAATACATATCTAAAAAAAAGAAAAATGGTTATGAAGAACCTAAGGGCAGGATGGGAATAAAGACACAGACCTACTAGAGAATGTACATGAGGACATGGGGAGGGGGAAGGGTAAGCTGGGACGAAGTGAGAGAGTGGCAAGGACATATATACACTACCAAATGTAAAATAGATAGCTAGTGGGAAGCAGCCAAATAGCACAGGGAGATCAGCTCAGTGCTTTGTGACCACCTAGAGGGGTGGGATAG
>NC_041226.1:32057550-32063374 GCF_002837175.3 Physeter macrocephalus | reverse complement strand
ATGTATAGCTGCTTCACTTTGTTATAAAGCAGAAACTAACACACCATTGTAAAGCAATTATACTCCAATAAAGATGTTAAAATAAAGAAAAAAGATTCTAAAGAAGAACAATTAATATGATCATATAAATAGAGGTAGAAAAAGCATTTGACAAAGTCCAAATTCCATTTATTATAAAAACTCTCAGTAAACTAGGAAGAGATGGGAACTTTTTCAACTTGATAAAGAATATTGACCAGAAACCTACAGCTAATATCATACTTAGTAGTGAAAACCTTGAAGTCATTAACATCAGGTACAAGGCAAGGAAGCCTTCTCTCACTGTTGCTTTTTAACATCATACTTGAAGTCCCAGCTAATGCAATAAGACAAGAATAAGAAATAAAAGCTAAACTGATTAGGAAGGAAGAAATAAAACTCTCTTTGTTCTCAAATGACATATGATCAATGTAGAAAATCCAAAATCTACTCTGAAAAATAAAGACTATTGAAAAGAAGAGAGGTAACTGGTATTGAATTTATTATTAAGGATAAATCTTCTATTTATTTATTCTAGGAAGAATCTTAAAAAAATTCCAAAAGTGAATTCAAAGTCAAAATAAAATTCTGATTATATTTACTAATGCAAGCTTTCTAATAGGGACAATTTAGTTGATTATGAAATATGTTTGGAGAGAAAAAAAATGTTTCTTGAGCAGCAATTGAGAAGCACAATTTCCTATTGTCCTTTTAGTGAGGACTTTTTGTGTTTGTGTGTTTATGTGTGTTTGTGTTTGTGTGTGTTCATTTTATAGCCAATTTGTGTTAGATGTTAAATAAAAAATATCTATTATTTCTATAATTGAACATTTGTGAAGAACATTCTGAATGTAACTGATATAAAATTTTAATATTCAGCAGATTTAGATATCTTCAACATATGTTCATATTTACCAACATTAACCCAAAATGACTATTTTATATTTTTAAAGTTTCTCAGACCATAAACCTGGATGTCAGGACATCACTCTTGAATTGTCTTACTTTCATGCCCTGCATCCAATTTGTCACACACTCCTTTCAAGTATACCTCCAAAGTATAACTAATCCATTATTTTTCCTTATTCTCTGCTGTCCATTTCCAAATATTGTTTTTCTCTCTCCTATTTTATTATTATTAATAAGTAAATAATTTTGTTTCTCACTCTTCCAATCCTTTTCTTCACAGCATAAGGAATTATCTTCAACAACAACAAAAATCTCACCATGTTAACTCCACTGTTTAAAAAAGTCAGTGACTCTTCATTGCTTTTAAGAAAATGTTTAAACTTCCTATCATTAATTATAAGGTTTGGCATCCTTATCTTCTAGATTGGCCCACTTCTATATGCCTCTTTTTATTAAGAACTTGCTTAGTTAGAAACACACTCTGTTTCCAACAGCCCAACTACACATTATCTTCCTTCTAACTAAAAGACTAAAATAAACATACTTATCACTTGTTTAACACCTACTCATCTTTCAGATTAGATATTACATGTTACCTTGAGTGTCTATCCATGACCCCTAAAATCTGTACTACGTTTATTATAACATGTATCACATGTGTTTTAATTTCTTGTTAACTTTTTGACATCATTTATTACACTGTAAACTCAAAGAGGGAAGAAATTTCATAATCATTTCCCCGCACAGTGTTTTACACAGGAAAGGCACTAAATAAGTTTATTGTAAGAAAGAGACAAAGGAAGAGCAAACTCATTTTTACTTTTAGTAACTGCTTGGATGAAACAGCTTAATATGTCATGTTGTCAGGACTTTTTCATTTCAAATCTAAGCTGGCTTCTCAGAATTCTCAGCTTACCTAATACTCATCTCCTTGATGGCTTATTTTAATAAATCCATATCAGGAGTTGACAGACTATATCCAATGTTTTGACGACCCATTTATGAGCTGAGCCTTTCTGGGTCAATTTAGTCTTGGTATTTTTATTTAAAATTTTTTAGGGTTTAAATAATTCCATTAGCTCTTCAGCTTTGTCTTATAGAAAATAAAGGCAAATTCAATGCCTGGGTTTTCTTCTGAAAGTGTATATTCCTTCTTTTTATTCTCTCTTCCAAAAGAGGTTGAACTTCAATCATGAAATTACTAAATATGATTAAATCAGTATTTACACTTGTCATGTATGTAACAGAGACTTGAACTGCATTTCACTATTATATATATATATATATATATATGTAATTCTATATGCACATACTACTATATGTACTACTTACAGATTTTATGAACCATGTAAATTCTCTTCAGGTATGGTGGTATATTACTGTGATTTTTCCTGTCTCTGGCAAATTTTGATCTGAACATTTAGGGAGGTTGTGATTCTGATTCTGCTGTGTGTATTTCTCCATCAGGTGATAGTATCACATTGTCTCCATTTAAAAAATAAATAAATCATTTCTACTCTTATTTCCTTAAATTTTTTCTCTGTTCTTAAATCGGTGAATTGTTCTTAATTCAAACTTGGATATTTTATTTTTTATGTCTAATGAATCCATGTTTGACCTAACACACCATTGTAAAGCAATTATACTCCAACAAAGATGTTTAAAAAAATGTATCCATGTTTGAATTGATAAATTTTTGAGACTAGCTAAGATCTTTGATTAAACTATTCCCAGTAAGCAAAGAAAGGACCCAACTAGTTTATCCATAGACAAATATTACTCTTTTCCCCAAATAAGTTGAGTAGTTGTACCTCATATTGGAAATATTGATAGAACTATTTAGTTGCATTAGTCTTGACCTGAGAGCAGAGCATAAATTGAATTCAATGATTTTTACATGACCATGTCATCTTGATGCCTTGTTTTGTCTTTTGAAATGTTTAGATTCCCCTCCTTAGCAGTAACCGAAATATCTTGTTTAGGTCATCTCTTTTTTTCCCTTAATATCCTTCTCTTTCATTCTTATTTACCACTGGATTTACTAATATTAAAGATAATTAATGTGTTGTTTTGTTGAATATCATAATTTCCTAGGCCCTTTGTGGTAGCATAATGAGTTATGGTGTCTATAAGAAAGCAAATATATTCATTGTAAAGGAAATTTATGAATGCATAGTCAGGAAAAATGAAGCAGTGTTTCCTGGGTAAATCATTGTATCTAAGAATTAGCCATTTATGACAAATTGATAGACAAGAAAATGTCTCAGAAAATGCAACAAATTTTGCCTCTGCTATGTTGAAAATAGACCAGCTTTAGAATTCAACAGATCCAATGATAAGGGTAAGTCATAGCCCTGTGTAATTTCCACTTGAATTTATAATACTTTTGAGATTTTGCAAAATAAAAAGCTGTAGTGCCAAAATCGTGTTTTCTGCCAAAAATTGCTTTTAGCATGTGATTAACCTCCTAAATGATAACATATTTCCAAAGGTTGTCTTAGGAGGTCACACTTTGGGAACAGCAAATAGAATATAATGGCTCATATTATTTACCAGCTACTACTGCTGCTATTTGTTTGTCACATAATGGTCTCTCATTTTGTCATTTATGTTAACTGGTGATCATTAGCATACAGGTTTACAGTATTTCACGCACAATAAAAGGAGACAGAGCAAGTGAGCAAAACTAATTTACTTTTAAAATGTCAACTTGAGGAAATGTATTTTGAAAAAATGACATTTCCTTGAACTCATCTTTTCATCAGTCCCATTTTTAAGGGTCTTTAAAAAGAGACCTCAGTGTACCAGTAAAGTTAGTAGAGTGGTAAATTCTCCATCAGATATGCTTTCTTCAATCCTCTACTTAAGAACTTCACGTGAGTACAATAATCACAAAAATAACAAGTTGTTATTAAATTTTCACCACAGCTCTTTCTAAGAGCTCACAGTATATTGTGTGACCACACTGAATGTATTCTTTTAAAAAATCCCTTGTGGAACATTATATAGTTATAAACATCTCTTATGGTTTTATGATTTCTGAAGAGAATGAGAAATCTGAACGTATATACTGGTTTCCCTGGACAAGTTATACTAATTAGTTGCAAGGTTTCTGAGGTTACATGAAAGGTGCCTTGTAAACACTGATAAGTCAATTTTGATAATGATTTTTTCCAAAATGTTTCCACATATCAAATAATTTTGTGAGAATTATACTTTTCCTTTCAAATGGTTTTATCACAATTTATAAAAAGAGAACAATATCTGGCAAGGAAATTTTATTGACTTTTCCTGTGAAGCACATTGACTACCAAATACATCAAAGTTGGTAGAAGAGTGATGGTTTTAACAATATTATTTTAGAGAAGCTACCTTGTTCTATTAGGGTATATGCAAATATGTGCTGACTCTCATGAATGACTTAATTGAAGTCTTAAGAGCTCTGAACTCCTTTGAAAAAGAACTACGTAAACACAAGGCAATCAACACCAGCACTGGGAAATTACATATGAGTCAATTCAGGGCTACATTAAATACGGCTGAGATTAACTGGATGATATTTGCATGGTTTTTACTTATTCCCTTCTGCTTCTTCTGGCTATGCCATACTTTGGCAGAGCTACTATATTTTTCTTGAACACTTTCAAGAAAATCACTGTGGTGATTCAGTCTTTCATATTTTCTTCAATTCCAGTAAACAAATAATGCCTTTAACTTGCAAATTTTGCCACTTTTTTGCAATGTATTCACTATTGAGGTTGAATCTTGAAAGAAGTACCTATTATTTGCTGCTATTTCTCTTGGTTTTATTATAGTAACGTCTGTGGTGGGGTGAGGTGGTGTCAGACAGAATGCAAAGAGCATTGAAATTTCTCCTAGTCTCCATTATTCAGTTTATTCAACTATGAGACTTTGAAATCTTCTGAGGTTTGGCCTACATATCATTAAAATGGTAATAGAAACAAGTCCCTTGTTCTTCATAAGTAGTGACAAAATCACGTATGATAACACTGAAAATAATTTTATAATGGAATAAAGCTGCTATAAACATTCATGTCCAGGTTTTTTTTTTGGGAACATACATTTTCATTTCTCTGAGATAATTGAGTGCAAGTGCTAACTTGTACGATAGTTGCCTGGGTGCTTCTTTAAAGAAACTGCCAAGCTGTTTTTGTTGTTGTTGTTGTTTTTAACATATTTATTGGAGTATAATTGCTTTACAATGGTGTGTTAGTTTCTGCTTTACAACAAAGTGAATCAGTTATACATATACATATGTTCCCATATCTCTTCCCTCTTGCATCTCACTCCGTCCCACCCTTCCTATCCCACCCCTCTAGGTGGTCACAAACCACCTAGCTGATCTCCCTGGGCCATGCGGCTGCTTCCCACTAGCTCTCCACCCTATGTTTGGTAGTGTATATATGTCCATGCCACTCTCTCACTTCGTCACAGCTTACCCTTCCCCCTCCCCATATCCTCAAGTTCATGCTCTAGTAGGTCTGTGTTTTATTCCCGTCCTACCCCTAGTTTCTTCATGACATTTCTTTTTTGGTTCCATATATATATGTGTTAGCATACGGTATTTGTTTTTCTCCTTCTGACTTACTTCACTCTGTATGACAGACTGTAGGTCTATCCGCCTCACTACAAATAACCCAGTTTCATTTCTTTTATGGCTGAGTAATATTCCATTGTATATATGTGCCACATCTTCTTTATCCATTCATCTGTCGATGGACATTTAGGTTGCCTCCATCTCCTGGCTTTTGTAAATAGAGCTGCAATGAACATTTTCGTACATGACTCTTTTTGAATTATGGTTTTCTCAGGGTATATGCCCAGTAGTGGGATTGCTGGGTCGTATGGTAGTTCTATTTGTAGTTTTTTAAGGAAC
>NC_041226.1:32056701-32057142 GCF_002837175.3 Physeter macrocephalus | reverse complement strand
TTTATCAAAGATGAGGTGACCATATGTGTGTGGGTTTATCTCTGGACTTTCTATCCTGTTCCATTGATCTATATTTCTGTTTTTGTGCCAGTACCATACTGTCTTGATTACTGTAGCTTTGTAGTATAGTCTGAATTCAGGGAGCCTGATTCCTCCAGCTCCATTTTTCGTTCTCAAGATTGCTTTGGCTATTCGGGGTCTTTTGTGTTTCCATACAAATAGTGAAAATTTTGTTCTAGTTCTGTTAAAAATGCCACTGGTATTTTGATAGGGATTGCTGTAGATTGCTTTGGGTAGTAGAGTTATTTTCACAATGTTGATTCTTCCAGTCCAAGAACATGGTATATGTCTCCATCTATTTGTATCATCTTTAATTTCTTTCATCAGTGTCTTATAATTTTCTGCATACAGGTCTTTTGTCTCCTTAGGTAGGTTTATTCC
>NC_041226.1:32053737-32055989 GCF_002837175.3 Physeter macrocephalus | reverse complement strand
GGAGTGTTCCTCCCTCTGCTATCTTTTGGAAGAGTTTGAGAAGGATAGGTGTTAGCTCTTCTCTAAGTGTTTGATAGAATTCGCCTGTTAAGCCACGTGGTCCTGGGCTTTTGTATGTTGGAAGATTTTTAATCATAGTTTCAATTTCAGTGCTTGTGATTGGTCTGTTCATATTTTCTATTTCTTCCTGGTTCAGTCTCGGCAGGTTGTGTATTTCTAAGAATTTGTCCATTTCTTCCAGGTTGTCCATTTTATTGGCATAGTGTTGCTTGTAGTAATCTCTCATAATCTTTTGTATTTCTGCAGCATCAGTTGTTACTTCTCCTTCTTCATTTCTAATTCTATTGATTTGAGTCTTCTTGCTTTTTATCTTGATGAGTCTGGCTAATGGTTTATCAATTTTGTTTATCTTCTCAAAGAACCAGTTTTTAGTTTTATTTATCCTTGTTATTTTTTCCTTCATTTCTTTTTCATTTATTTCTGATCTGAAATTTATGATTTCTTTCTTTCTGCTAATTTTGGGTTTTTTGTTTTGTTTTGTTTTTGTTTCTCTAATTGCTTTAGGTGTAAAGTTAGGTTGTTTATTTGAGATGTTTCCTGTATCTTAAGGTAGGATTATATTTCTATAAACTTACCTCTTAGAACTGTTTTGCCACATCCTATAGGTTTTGGGTCATCGTGTCTCCATTGTCATTTGTTTCTAAGTATTTTTTGATTTCCTCTTTGATTTCTTCAGTGATCCCTTCATTATTTCGTAGTGTATTGTTTAGCCTGCATGTGTTTTTATTTTTACAGATCTTTTCCTGTAATTGATATCTAGTCTCATAGCATTGTGGTCGGAAAAGATACTTGATACGATTTCAATTTTCTTAAATTTACCAAGGCTAGATTTGTGATCCAAGATATGCTCTATCCTGGAGAATGTTCCATGAGTACTTGAGAAAAATGTGTATTCTGTTGTTATTGGCTGGAATGTCCTATTTCATTTTGGATCATACGTCCATTGGTGAAAGTGGGGTGTTAAAGTCCCCTACTATGATTGTGTTACTGTCGATTTCCCCTTTTATGGCTGTTAGTATTTGCCTTATGTATTGAGGTGCTCCTATCATGGGTGCATAAATATTTACAATTGTTTTATCTTCTTCATGGATCTATCCCTTGATCATTATGTAGTGTCCTTCTTTGTCTCTTGTAATAGTTTTTACTTTAAAGTCCGTGTCTCCATTGTCATTTGTTTCTAAGTATTTTTTGATTTCCTCTTTGATTTCTTCAGTGATCCCTTCATTATTTCGTAGTGTATTGTTTAGCCTGCATGTGTTTTTATTTTTACAGATCTTTTCCTGTAATTGATATCTAGTCTCATAGCGTTGTGGTCGATGAGAAATGCTACTCCAGCTTTCTACTGATTTCCATGTGCATGGAATATCTTTTTCCATCCCCTCACTTTCAGTCTGTATGTGTCCCTAGGTCTGAAGTGGGTCTCTTTTAGACAGCATAAATATGGATCTTCTTTTGTATCCTTTCAGCCAGTCTCTGTCTTTTGGTGAGCATATTTAATCCATTTACATTTAAGGTAATTATCGATATGTATGTTCCTATTACCATTTACTTAATTGTTTCAAGTTTGTTCTTGTAGGTCTTTTCCTTCTCTTGTGTTTCTTGCCTAGAGAAGTTCCTTTAGCATTTGTTGTAAAGCTGGTTTGGTGGTGCTGAACTATCTCACCTTTTGCTTATCTGTAAAGTTTTAATTTCTCCATCAAATCTGAATGAGATCCTTGCTGGGTATAGTAATCCTGGTTGTAGGATTTATTCCTTCATCACTTTAAATATGTCCTGCGACTCTGTTCTGGCTTTCAGAGTTTCTGCTGAAAGATCAGCTGTTAACCTTATGGGGATTCCCCTGTGTCTTGTTTGTTGTTTTTCCTTTGCTGCTTTTAATATGTTTTCTTTGTATTTAATTTTTGATAGTTTGATTAATATGTGTCTTGGTGTGTTTCTCCTTGGATTTATCCTGTATGGGACTCTCTGTGCTTCCTGAACTTGATTGACTATTTCCTTCCCATATTAGGGAAGTTTTCAACTATAATCTCTTCAAATATTTTCTCAGTCCCTTTCTTTTTCTCTTCTTCTTCTGGGACCCCTATAATTCGAATGTTGGTGCGTTTAATGTTGTCCCAGAGGTCTCTGAGACTGTCCTCAGTTCTTTTCATTCTTTTTTCTTTATTCTGCTCTGCAGTAGCTATTTCCACTAT
>NC_041226.1:32036748-32053668 GCF_002837175.3 Physeter macrocephalus | reverse complement strand
TTTCCAAGATTTTGGATCATCTTTACTATCATTATTCTGAATTCTTTTTCAGGTAGACTGCCTATTTCCTCTTCATTTGTTAGGTCTGGTGGGTTTTTACCTTGCTCCTTCATCTGCTGTGTGTTTGTCTGTCTTTTCATTTTGCTTACTGTGTTTGGGGTCTCCTTTTTGCAGGCTACAGGTTCATAGTTCCCATTGTTTTTGGTGTCTGTCCCCTGTGGCTAAGGTTGGTTCAGTGGGTTGAGTAGGTTTTCTGTTTGGGCGGACTAGTGCCTGTGTTCTGGTGGTTGAGGCTAGATCATGTCTTTCTGGTGGGCCGGTCCACGTCTGGTGGTGTGTTTTGGGGTGTCAGTAGCCTTATTATGATTTTAGGCAGCCTCTCTGCTAATGGATGGGGCTGTAGTCCTGTCTTGCTAGTTGTTGGGTATAGGATGTCCAGCACTGTAGCTTGCCAGTCACTGAGTGAAGCTGGTCTTGGCGTTGAGATGGAGATCTCTGGGAGATTTTCGCCATTTGATATTATGTGGAGATGGGAGGTCTCTTGTGGACCAGTGTCCTGAAGTTGGTTCTCCTACCTCAGAGACACAGCCCTGATGCCTGGCTGGAGCAACAAGAGACTTTAATCCACACGGCTCAGAATAAAAGGGAGAGAAAATAGAAAGGAAATAAAGAGAAGAAGGAAGGAAGGAAGAAAGGAAGGAAGTAAGGAAGAGAGGAAGGAAGGTAGGAAGAAAGGAAGGAAGGCAGGATAAAGGATGTAAGGAAGGGAGGAAGAAAGAAAGAAAAAAGATAAAATAAAATTATTAAAATAAAAAATATTTATGAAGAAGAAAAAATTTTAAAGAAAAAAAAAAGTTTCAGTCAGAATCCTAGGACAAATGGTGAAAGCAAAGCTATACAGACAAAATGTCACACAGCAGCACACACATACAGACTCAGAACAAGAGAAAAATGGGAAAATAATAATATATCTTGCTCCCAAAGTCTACTTCCTCAACTTGGGATGATTCGCTGTCTATTCAGGTATTCCACAGATGCAGGACACTTCAAGTTGATTGTGGAGACTTAATCCGCTGCTTCTGAGGCTGCTGGGAGAGATCGCCCCTTCTCCTCTTTGTTCGCACAGGTCCTGGGGTTCAGCTTTGGACTTGCCCCGCCTCTGTGTGTAGGTCGTCCGAGGGCGTCTGCTCTTCGCTCAGACAGGACGAGGTTAAAGGAGCAGCTGACTCGGGGGCTCTGTCTCAGGCCAGGGGGAGGGGGGGGCATGGATGCGGGGCAAGCCCGCCACAGCAGAGGCTGGCATGAAGCTGCACCACCCCGAGGCATGCCACACGTTCTCCCGGGGAAACTGTCCCTTGATCCAGGGAACCCGGCAGTGGCCGGCTGCACAGGCTCCCGGGAGGGGAGGTGTGTAGAGTGACCTTTGCTTGCACACAGGCCTCTTGGTGGCAGCAGCTGCAGCCCTAGTGTCCCACGCCCTTCTCTGGTGTCCGCACTGACAGCTGCGGCTCATGCCCTTTTCTGGAGCTCCTTTACGTGGTGCGCTTAATCCCCTCTCCTCGCGCCCCAGGAGGTAAAGCGGGAAGAAAAGTTCTCTTGCCTCTTTTGCAGCTCCAGACTTCCCCCGGACTCCCTCCCTGTTTCCCTGTTACCCGTGGTGCACTAACTCCTTCAGGCTGTGTTCACACAGCCAACCCCAGTGCTCTCCTGGCTTCAGACAGAAGCCTGAGCCTCCGCTCCCAGCCCCGCCCTTCCCTGGGGGCGGGGAAAGCCTCTCAGGCTGGTGAGTGCTGGTTGGCACCAATCCTCTGCGGGAATCTCTCTGCTTTGCCCTCCGCACCCTGTTACTGCACTCTATTCTGTGGCTCTGAGGCTTCCCCCTCTGCCACCCACAGTCTCCTTCCGTGAAGGGGCTTCTAATGTGTGGAAACCTTTCCTCCTTCACAGCTCCCTCCCACTGATGCAGGTCCCATCCTTATTCTTTTGTCTCTGTTTATTCTTTTTGCTTTTGCCCTACTCAGGTACGCGGGGTGTTTCTTGCATTTTGGGAGGTCTGAGGTCTTCTGTCAGCGTGGAGAAGTTCCACGTGTAGATGTATTTCTGATGTATGGGTGGGGAGGAAGGTGATCTCCACGTCTTACTCTTCTTCCATCTTCTCTCCGATCCCCCTGCCAAGCTGTTTTTGAGCACAGCTATACCATTTTGCATTCCTACCAGTGATGTATGAGTGATTGATTTTCTCTGAATATTCACTAGCTTTGATATTGTGGCTATTTTTTTTAAATTTTAACTATTCCTATGGGTATATTGTGGTTTTAATGTACATTTTCTTAATCACTAATTGATTTTGAACTTCTTTTCCTGTACTTATTTGGAATATGTATTTCCTCTTTAGTGAAATGTCTGCTAATATCTTTGGTACTCTTTCTAAATGGATTTTTTTCTTTCTTACTGTTGAGTTTTGAGAGTTCTTTAATCTAGATACAAGATCTCTGTTACATATGTAATTTACAAATATTTCCTGCTAATCTGCAATTTGTAATCATCTTAACAGATTCATCCACTGAACAAAAGTTTTCAATCTTGATGAACTTCAATTTATCATTTTCTTTTCTTTTATGGATCACATTTTGGTGCCAAATCTAAGAATTCTTTACTTTATTCCAGGTACCAAAATTTTTCTTCTATTTTTTTCTAGAGGTTTTATAATTTTACGTTTACAATCAACTCCATGATTCATTTTGAATTAGTTTTTGTATAAGGTGTGAGACTTATGTCAAAGCTTGTATTTTGCCTATGAATGTCTAATTACCCCACAACTTTTTTAAAAAGGTCAGTCCTCTTGAATTGCATTTACTCCTTTGTTAAAAATTATTTAGGCATATTTGTGTTGGTTTGTTTCTAAATTCTGTATTCTGCTCCATCAATTTGTCTGTTCCTCTGTTAGTGCAACACTGCATCTACATAATATCCTTTAACATCAGGAAAAATCGTTCCTCCCATTTTATTCTTCTTTTTCAAAATTATTTTCGTTATTCTAGGACCTTTTTCTTCCCATATAAATCTTAGAATTAACTTGAATATGTCTGTAAAAAAATCTTGATATATTTTGATAGACTTTTGAGAATCGATACCTTTCCAAAGTTGGGTCCTCCAATCCATGAACACTATATTTCTTCAACTATTATATCTTCTTTAAATTCGTTCATCAGCATTTTACTCATCATACACAATCCTGTACATGTTTTCTTAGTGTTATATTGATATATTTAATTTTCTTTAGGGTAATTATTAATAGAATTGCATTTTTTATTTGTTTCCACTTATTGTCAGGAAAATATTTATTATGTGTTGATCTTATATCCTGTCATTTCACTGAAATCACTTCTTTTTTAGGATTTTTTGTAGATTTCTTGGCACTTTCTTCAAAGATAATTATGTCATCTACAAATAGAAGTAATTTTATTTCTTCTTTTCAAATTTTTCTGACTTTTATTTCTTTTTCTTGCCTTAGTGTAGTGGCTAGAATTTTCAGTACTATATTGAATAAGAGTAGTGAGGGTAGACATCTTTGCCTTATTCTGGTTTTTAGAGGGAAACTTTCCAGTCTTCAAACATTAAGAGTGTTCTTCCTATGTTTTCTGCTAAAAGTTTTATGGTATCTGGCCTTACATTTAGTCCTTTAACCCATTTTGAGTTTGTTTTTGTGTATGGTGTTAGGGAGTATTCTAATTTCATTCTTTTATATGTAGCTGTCCAATTTTCCCAGCACCAGTTACTGAAGGGGCTGTCCTTTCTCCATTGTATATTTTTGCCCCCTTTGTCATATATTAGGTGACCATAGGTGAATGGGTTTATCTCTGGGTTTTCTATCCTGTTCCATTGATCTATATTTCTGTTTTTGTGCCAGTACCATACTGTCTTGATTACTGTAGCTTTGTCATATATAGTCTGAAGTCAGGGAGGCTGAATCCTCCAGCTGCATTTTTCTTTCTCAAGGTGCTTTGGCTATTCAGGGTCTTTTGTGTTTCCATACAAATAGTAAAAATACTTTGTTCTAGTTCTGTGAAAAATGCCATTGGCAATTTGATAGGGATTGCATTGAATCTGTAGATTGCTTTGGGTAGTTTACTCATTTTCACAATATAGACTCTTCCAATCCAAGAAAATGGTATATCTCTCCATCTGCTTTTGTTGTCTTTTATTTCTTTCATCAGTAACTTTTAAATTGAACATTATATATTTATAATGGTTACATGACTACTCAGGTTATTTGTTGCATTTCATTTTGGCTTAAAGTTTGTAGCTTGAGTTTTTGAGGAATTAATTTGTTTTCCTAAGTTGTTGAATAGATGTTTCAAATTATTTGTTTTAATCATTTATTATCCTTTTAAAGCGACAGGATCTATTGTGATATCTTCTGTTTCATTTTTGAAACAGGTAATTTATGACTTTTCTCTTATTTTTGTCAGTTTTACTAGAATTTTATCAATTTAAAAAACATATTTTCAAAGAACCAAATTTTGCTCTCATTAGTTTTTTCTATTTTTTTTCTTTTTTTCTGTTTTCAATTACATTGATTTCTGCTCTTTATGATTTGCTTCCTTCCTTGGCTTTCATGGATTTATTTTGCTCTTTTTTTCCTAGTTTCTTGAGGTAGAAAGGTAGATTACTGAATTTTTTTCTAATTTCTAATGCAAGAATTTAGTGCTATAAATTTCCCTCTAAGCACTGTTTTAGCAGCGTTCCATAAACTTTCTTATGATGTGTTTTTATTCTCATTCAGTTTTATGTATTTTAAAATTTACTTTGAGATTCTTTCTTTGTCCCATGGGTCAATCATAAGTGTGCTTTATTTTCAAGTGTTTGCAGGCTTTCCTATTGTCTTTCTGTTATCGATTTCCAGTTTGATCCATTATGGTCTGGGAACATACTCTGTATAATTGTAATTCTTTTAAAGTTTAATAGTTTCTTTTTCTGACAAGTATTATCTATCTTGTTGAATATTTTATAGGCCCTTAAAAAATGTGTATTTTGCCATTTTTGGGTGGAGTGTTCTATAAATGTCAACTAGACTTCTTTAGCTGATGGTGTTGTTGAATTCTACATCTCTCCTGAGATTCTATGTAGTAGTTCTATTAACCGCAAAGAGTAGGTTTTGAAGTACTAACTATAATTGCTGATTTGTGCATTCCCTATTTTGTTTCTAGTAGTATTTTCTGATGCATTTTGTAGATCTATTATTTAGTGCACACTCACTTAGGATCATTATATCTTCTGATACTTTTATAATTATATGATATTCCTTATATTTCTCTTTGCTCTGAAGTATATTTATTTTATATTAATGTAGCCAGTCCTGTTCTTTTTTTAATGTGTGCTTCATGTATGTTTAGTTGTCCTTTTACTTTCAACTAATCTATGTTGTTATGTTTGAAGTGAGTTTCTCTTAGACAACATATAGTTTGTCTTGTGTGTTTTTTAATCCAACTTTCAAATCCCTGTTTTGTTTTGTTTTGTTTTGTTTCCTTTGGTGTATTTAGACCATTTACATTTAAAATAATTACTGGTTTGTTAGGGTTTAAGTCTGTCATTTTATTATTTATTTTTTGTATGTTTCCTCTGCTTCGTTTGTTTCTTATATCTTGTCACCATTTTGGTTACTTGAACTTTTTTGTAGAATTCTGTTTTAATTTTTAGTATATTGCTCTGTATTTTTAGTATATCGCTCTGTTGTTTCTTAGTAATAGTTCTACATATTACTATATGCATAAGTTTTTTGTCACAATCTATTTGTATTAATGTAGAAAGCTTGCTTTACTTAGGTCCCTTTACTCTCTTGACATTTAAATACAATTATGATGTGTTTGTTTCTTTATTTTTAACATCTTTATTGGAGTATAATTGTTTTACAATGGTATGTTAGTTTCTGCTTTATAACTAGTGTTTGTTTATTATACCTATATTGAGCACCATATCAGAACATATTAAGTTTTTTGCTCCCACCATAAAATATGATTAAAGAAACACATTATTTGAAAAATTGCCTGTTATATTTTATTTCTACTTTTTACCCATTCTGATGTGTTTCTTTCTTTTGTGAAGGTCCTACACTTCTTTGGTTATCCTTTCTTTTCTCTTTAGAGAATTTCTTATAGCTATTTTTAAATGACAGTTCTGCTTGCAACAAATTTTCTTTATTTTTAATTCATTCTTGAAGGAGATTTTCTCAGGATATATAATTCTGAATTTATGGCTCTTCTTTCAGCATTTGAAAATGTTGTTCTGCTTCTTCTGGCCTCAATTATTTTAGATGATACATCTGCTGTCTTGTGTTCCTCCATAGGTAATGTATTATTTCTTTCTGGATATTTACAAGAATTTTTTGATCTTAATATTAATGTTTTATTATGATGTATTTTGGTGAGAATTTTTAAGCTTATCCAACTTAACATTGCTAAGCTTATTGAACATGTCGTAAGTATATGTCTTCCACCAAATTTGGGACGTTTCACCCAGTTTTTTAAAAGTTTTTTATTCCTATTTTCTCTCCTTCTGACACTCTAAAGATATGAATGTTACATCTTTTGCTATTTTTCCATATATTCCTGAGACTGGTTTTTAAAAATCTATTCTCTCTCTTGTTTAGAGTAAATAAATTCTATTGATCTGTCTTTAAATCACTGATTTTATCCCTTACATCTCCACTCTACTGTCACATTCATCCAGTAAGCTTTTCTTTCAGTTATTGTATTTTTCAGGTCTATCATTTTATTTTAGTCATTTTTTAACCTCTACATCTTTCCTGAGATTTTAAAAATCATTTTATTTGTTTTAAATGTTTCTTGTAATGCTATTTAAGTCATGATCAGATAATTCCAACATCTGGTTCATCTCAGCATTGGCATCAGTTGATTGTCTTCCCTCATTCAAAGTTGTGTTTTTTTTGGTTCCATATATGATGAGTGACTTTTTATTTCATCATGGACATTTCGATTATTATACCAGGAGGTATTTGATTCTATTCTATGCAAGGTTAGCAGATAGATTCTGATCTTCTTTTGTGGGCTGTATTTCCCATGACTGTTTAATTTTCAGAGCTCTTATAATACTATTCTATCATGCTTCCTTCTTCAGTTGCTACTGAGTCTCCTGCTTAAAACCTATCAGTGCCTCCTTCAGGGGCAGAAGCTTCTTTCCAAAGTTGTCTATTGTTGGTGGGGAAATCTTCTGTGTGTGTTTTGGCAGAGGTGGTGGGGAATAGTGGGTGTAGCAGGGAAGAGATAGACTAGGTTTGCATGTCCTTATGCTACTAGGTAAAAGGTCAAGACACACAGGTCTCCTCTGCTCCTTTCCCTGTGGGTGGATATTCTTGGTCACTGGTGCCCCAGGTTTGGAGCCAAGGTGGTTCAGAACACTAAGGTTTTGAAGCTGCTGCTACAAGTGAATTAACCAACAAATATCTTAGACATGGAACAAGAATTAGCCTTTGCCTTTCCTGGTCCTTTGAGCAGAGAAAGTATATTTGGGTTTATTTATTTATTTTTATTCCAGTTGATGGTTTCAAGTTATAGAACTCTCCAGTGACCAGTCCTACATACTTGGGAAATAAAAATAAAACCCAAGGAACTGAATACTTTCTTTGTTCCTTAAGGATTAATATTCCTAGCCCATCCTTTTTTCCAACTTTCAAAATACTTTTACCATTGTCTGTTGAATTATTTCCGGGGCACTTAGTTGTAAGTAGAAGCAGGGAAAAGTGAATCTACACCATCATGATCCAGTACTGGAATTGTCACCTGCTTTTGGAAATAAAATTTCATTGGAACACAGCTTACTTGTTTCATATCTTCTCTGGCTGTTTTAGCACGAAAATGGCAGAATTGAGTAGTTGCAAAAAATGTTCACATGGTCTGAAAAGTCTGACATATTTACTATCCAGTTTTTACACACAGAAGAATTTGCTGACCTCCATTTTGAATATGCCAATGTGGAGAAAGAAGCTCGGCCAAGTTTAATTCTCCAAATAACTGGAAAGGATAATTATTTGATTTTGGATATGGTGGCAACCTGACAAAGAGAGAGAAATCACTGACTGGTGCCATAAAGACACAGTCACTTGCTTGTTTGCTATGAGGTGTAAATCCCCAAATTCTTCTCACACTCTTCATTAATAATCACATTTCTTACTTTATAAAGGATATTTTAAATAAAAGTTGCTAAAATTTAAAATTATACAAACTCAAATGTGTGAGATACCAAGTTTTAAAACATTAAATATAGCCAGCTCATTTACTGTTGTTCTCATTGATTGATAAATAATGATAATATAATTTTTATTATCATTGGAATTTCCTCTTAAGGAAGATATTATTCTGTGAGTTAATATATTGATAAGCTTCTTGGAGTGATGAAATTGTGGCTAACAGAGAACATTTGAGGAAAAGGAGAGAGAAGTTTTATGTATAAGTCATGCTATATAGGGCAGATCTAGGTTGGAATAATAAATCTAAGTGAATATGGATTTATAAAATAAACTTTTATGAAAAATGGTGATTTTTATGTACATTTCCACTTCCTATATAGTTGGTTTGAAAAAAGGACTGCATTACTTTTTTAAAAATCTCCACCTTCAGTAGCTGCAATTTTTAATTAAAAATATTGCCACAAGCACTACTTGGCTGGTTTTGGGGAATCAAACTTTTTGGCTTATCTTGTGAGTCAAAGTAGGAAAGTCAATGACTAAAAAGTGGACATTGAAACATGATGTCTAAAACAAATCACGTAAGCTTAATTTGATACTAAGCAATTAAGAAGATAAAAGATGATCATAGATTTCTGTAAAATAAAAATCTAAGGTGCCAGTTTAGTGAGAAAATGGGATGACAACAGTTTACAATCAGAAAAATGAAAGAAAAAGAAGATAAAATATTCAGTAAAGTGAAAAAGAAAAGAATAAAAAAGAGTGAAAGGAAATTTTACTTATATGGTAGAGTTTACCAGAATGGATTATGCTAATGTTTTGTGAGCAATAGAAATTTTTGTTTGTTTGTTTGTTTTTTCCCAATAGGTAAAATAATCCTTTCAGATAAGCTGTTATTTTTTCTCAGTGATTGTGATTTACTTTCAACTTTCAGGGGAACAGAAAAGATAATTCCAGTAGCTGATCAAGAATTATGTAATGAAAAAGAGTCATACACAAGAGTATTTCCCATGAGAAATATTTTCTCTCCTTAATAGAGAAATATTCAAGTATATTTAATACTTTTTAATTGTATAGTAGTATTTAATATGACTATAACATCTGTGTTTTAGTGTGGCTTGAGGTATAAAGTATCCAATCTAAAATACAGAGATCAAAGTGAAGTGAGGAAAATAGTACCTTTTGAGAAGAACCAGGCTGTGTCTCAAACACTTTTTTCTTAAGATTTAAAAATAAACTTGCAAAATTATTTGAGTAATACATGTTTGTTAGAGAAAAAAATTTCAGAAGAAAAGCATAGTAATAAATTAATATTACATTACCTAGAGCTAATAACTGTTAATTATATATGTGTGTATCCAAATTATTACCTATATGAGTATGTTCATACACTGTAATAAATTCAAAAATTAAAAAATTAAAATTATACTTCTGCTACGTTTTTCAAACTTTTTGTCTTTCAACAATATATTTGACAATATTTCCTTGTAAATAATTGTACTACCACAATATAATTTTTAGTGGTTCAAAGTACTTACAATCAAGGCTTGACAGCATTTATTCACCAACCTTGTATTATTGGTATGTAAGCTTTTTCAGAAACTACAGTTAATAAAGTCCAAGCGGACCTTCTATCTTAGAACTTAAGAGAGGCAAGAAAGAAGACCATCAAGGTGATTATAATTTGTACTATCTAATGAATGAACACAGTTAAGTTTTCAACTTAATTATATACATATTAAAAGCTAAATAAAGTACAGATATATTTATACTATATATTAATTACCTGTCCCACCACATTAGGGAAAGTGATAAAATATTTACTTGAGGGTAGTTAAAATAGTTAATGTATATTTAATATGAATTTATAAAATAAAATTTTATGAATAAAATAATGCTAAAAAATAAATGTCTTCCTTTGCTTATTTGTTTTTCTTTCTTCTCTGTTTTTCTCTCTTTAGCACTATTCTCTCCCCAAGACCCATGTCCCCACATCATGGTTTATATGCTGTATTGGAAATGCAGTCAGGTACGTTTCAGTAGAACTTTGAGAGAGGGTGAAATAATTTGGAAACAAATCATATAATTATTTGGAAAACATATATTTATCACACGTATATTTGATATTCCAGCTCACTGACTCTGTACTTAAACTGTGATAATTGTTCAACTGCTGATAAATAGCTTCATCCATTGATTTCTCATTTAGCACTAATTATTTATTTTAGTCATCATTTCTTACCTTGCCAACTTAAGTTCCATAGCGTAAAGCTATAATCATCCCCTTCCAAATATTTCAACTCTTTTCCCTTTCATTGCCTCTGTTCTACTATATAAGCAAAACCTTTACTCTGATTTAAACCAATTAACCTCCTCTCTGAGCCATCATTTCAATATTTGACATTGTTGAGTAAGTTGAATACTGACTACATGTGTTCAATTTAAATTCATGATTCCATGCTTCAAATGCTCAAAACTGCCATGAAATCCTATAGATTCCAAACTAATTTCACCTGTTTAATATACAAGATAATAATTTCAAACTTCATCTCTTTCATCTCTTAGCTGATAGCCTTATATCATACTCTACGAGAAAATAGAAAATAAATGGATGAACTTTTAGCTTAATTCCACCACCACACCTAGCATCATCTTGCACCATATTCTCTACCTGGCTTCCAGTTCCAAGGAAAATAATGACCTTCCTCCAGTTATGTTTTGATTCTTAAAAAATATTTAAAGTATACAGGATGATGATTTAATATTACTTAAACATTGTGAAAGGATTCCCCCCAGTGAGTTCATTAACACATCCATCACCTCATATATTTACCTTTTTGTGTGTGTATGAGAGCATTTAACTTCTATTCTCTTAGCAAACTTCAATTATACAATACATGTGATTTTGACCTATGTTAAAATCTGAGAATTATTGCTAATACAACATGATATTTATGTCTTAGGGGCTTTGTTTGTCTTTTTCCACAACTGGAATATTCCTCCTCTGACTCTTAGCTTGGCATGTTTCTTGCGGTTCAGTGTGTATTGCTGAATCTAAAGGAGCCTCCACTTCCATTAGACATGATTGAATCACTTGTTTATTGTATTATCTGTCACTCTCCCTCAAATGCAAGCTGCAGTATGGCAGGGTCTTGTCGATCTTGTTTAGCATCTAATTATACCATTAGCACTATCTCTGTCACAGAGTAGGAACTCAGTAAATGTAAGATGAGTGCATTAATGGTGGGAATCTGTAAATAGTCATTTGATTAGTTCATAATTTTATAAACCCTACCAAGTTAGTTGACAGTTGTCTTTAATTGAAAAGAAACATCTTCTATTTCCCTCAAAAATGACAAGAAAATAAACTTCATTAATGTAAAATAAATGTCTCTTTTAATGAAAGATTTTGTTATCCATTTTCTCAATTATCAAATTAATCAATGTTTCGATTCAGCATTTACTGTCTGGTACAGAGCCATGTGTCATTGGTCACAAAACTACAAAGCTATCTTCAAATTCACATTTCAATTAGTTAGAAAGGAAGAAATTTATACTATCTGTATATCTATATCTATTTTTATATATGTGTATTTATATTGTCATATACATTGTATAATAACAAATGTAATATATATTACCAATATTTTAAAATGTTATAATCACTTTGGCTTCAGATAATTTAAAAATGATGCTGGATAATAACAACTAAAGAAAAAGGAAATTAATACGTGTTACTTTAATCAGGAGATAATTCATAGAGTATGTACAACTTGAACTGGGTAGAATATAGGGCTGAGGGCAACTCATTTTGTATGAATTGCATGTGTAAATTTACGTTGAAAGAGAGAAATCTGGGTTAGACTACCTTAAAAAAATCTTATCTGGTTCTTGACTTAGAGTTCTCTGGGTTCTTTGATCTAATGTCTCAGCCTCTAAGTGGTAAGTTGATGACACCATGAGTTTTCCCACATAACAGTGACAGGAATGGACCTCGAGACTGTCATACTGAGTGAAGTAAATCAGACAGAGAAAGACAAATATCATATGATATCACTTATACGTGGAATCAAAAATAATGGTATAAAACAGAAATAGAGTCACAGATGTAGAAAGCAAACTTATAGTTACCAAGGAGGAAGGGGGAGAGGGATAAACTGGGAGATTGGGATTGACATATACACACTACTATATATAAAATAGATAACTAATAAGAACCTACTGTATAGCACAGGGGGCTCCACTCAATACTTTGTAATGTGTATATGAGAAAATAATCTAAAAAAGAGTGTATATATGTATAACTGATTCACTTCCCTGTACAGCAGAAACTAACACAACATTGTAAATAAACTATACTCCAATAAAAATTAATTAAAAAAAGACTCTGCCACCACTTTGTGGTCTGTATACTACCCCCACCATTCTGCAGAAAAATACTTTCATTACAGTCACCAGTCAGTTCCATCTTACCAAGACCAAGTGACACTTTTTAGTTTTATTTTATTTAATCTGATAGTAGCCTTTGACATAATAAACCATTCTCAGTATTAGATTTTGCTCTTCATAGTATTAGTATAACTTGGACTTAACTACTGAGGTACAGACCAATACTATCAGCTGATTCCTGGACATATTCATTTGGAGGTATTAGAGGAACATCTAACTAACATCACTAATATCTCTAACACAGAACTTCTCATGTTAATCACTGTTATGGGAAGAATGGTGTCCCCCAAAATTCATATATTGGAGTCCTAACACCCAGTACCTCAGAAGGTTGCTTTACTTGGAGATAAGCTCTTTAAACAGGTAAGCAAGTTAAATGAAGTCATGAGGCTAGACCCTAATATAATATAATTGGTGTCCTTATAAAAAGGGAACATTTAGAGGTAGACATGCACACAAAGAGAAGGTCATGTAAAGATGAAGGCAGAGATCAGAGCGCTGTTTCAACAAGCCCAGTAACCCAAAAGATTGCCAGAAAACCATCACGAACTGGGAGAGAGGCATAGAATGGATTCTTTCTCATAACCCTCAGAGAGAACCAGCCCTGCTGACACCTTGATTTCAAACTTCTAGTCTCCACAACTCTTTTATTTTCAAGTTTTGTTTACTTACTGACCAGAACAGACAATACATTTATGTTGTTTAAGCCACTCAGTTTGTAGTACTTTATTAAAGCAGCTCTAGCAAACTAATACAATTTCCAAACTCAATAAATATATAGGCAAAATTTTTGAACATACACTTCACCAAAATAGATAGACAGATAATCAATACACATGTGAAGCTGTGCTCTACATTATTTGTTGCTTGAAAATGCAAATTTAAGCTTACATGAAATGCCATTACACACCCAATAAAACAGCAGCAAATAAAATAACTTTAAAACTAATAAAACCTCTGAAAACACCAAGTACTGCAAGGGGAGCAGAGCAAATGAAACTCTCATACATTGCTAAAAGCCTAACTCTCTGAAGGCTCTAGGAGTGAATCCTTTCCTTGCCTCTTCCAGCTTCTAGTACCTGTTAGCATGCATTGGCTTGTGGCCACATCTGTCTCTGTTCCATCTGCACATATACTTCTCCTCTGTGTGTCTGACAAAACCCTCTCTGCTTTCTCTTATAAGGTTGTATGTTATTGCATTTAGGGACCACACATATAATCTAGGATAAACACATATCATTATTCTATTATTTTGTCTTGTAAGGTAATATTCACAGGTTCCAATCATTAATATGCAGACATATCTTTTGGAAGCCACCATTCAGCCCTCTACAATAGACTAACATCAAAAGTCCTGTGCTAAATGAAATAAGCCAGTTACAAAGAGTACATTATCCTTTTAAAAACATTTTTATTGGATTAGAGTTGATTTAAAATGTGTTAGTTTCTGGTGTACTGCAAAGTGATTCAGTTATACATATACATATATTCATTCATTTTCAGATTCTTTTCTCATGTAGTTTATTACAGAATATTGAGTAGAGTTCCCTGTGCTATACAGTAGGTCCTTATTGGTTATCTATCTTATATATAGTAGTGTGTGTATGTTAATCCCAAGCTCCCGATTTATCACTTCCCCCAGTTTCCCCTTTGGTAACCATAAGGTTGTTTTCGATATCTGTAAGTCTGTTTCTGTTTTGTAAAAAAAGAGTACATTATTCTATTTACATAACTTTTTTTAGTGGCAAAACTATAACTAGAGACAGCACCTCAGCAATTTCTAGAGATTGGAAGTAGGTGGTGAGAGGAAGGAGAGGGGCATTGACTGCAAAGAGATATGAGGAAACATTTCAGGAAGATGGTGATATTCTATACCATAATAGTGATAAGAAGTACAAGTTTGTACATATTTGTCAAAATTCACCCAACTGTATACTTAAAATTGATTAATTGTATACTTTGTAATTTTACCTAATTTTAAAAATCAGAAAGTTGTGACATGTTGAAAATGTTCCTTCATGAAAGTTCCTGTTTAATTCTTACTCTTATTTAGTTCTCTTACTAGCTTAGCCTCTGTGCTTATCAGTAATGGAAACACTGGATTTTATTTCATGAATTTTCTACTAAATCTGGCTTTTTGCAATATAAGAATGAAACAACAACAAAAAGACTGCAACAATGTCTGGTACCTTATTACTAAAAGTAGAGTAATGTTAGCTTAAGAGAAAAGAGAGAAGAGAGAAAAATAGAGGAATATTTTGCCTATAAATATTGATTGCTGCTTAGTTTTTGGCTTTATAGTTTGAAAGCTCATATTTGGAATGAATGTAGAAGAGGGTAAGTATATATGGGACCTGGAAAGAACAGAGATGATTAGCTACCATGTTAGATAGTGAGAAAAGGCATTCCAAACATCTCAAGACTGACTTTTCATACTTGCTTAAAGTTTTTGATCTAAAGATACAGTAAATATACATTTCAAAAGTAAATTAGATTTTGTAATACCATATATTAAGAAGGAGATGGGAGTTTATAATGGAATAAACCAAAGTGAAATGTTAATGTTAACAATACATGGGATAAGTAAAAGGATATAATCAATAAAATCTAGATTAAATAAGAAAGATAGATAAATAAATATATTTAGCTAAAGTAGACTTTAGAAAAAAAAGTAATACAAACAACTAAATATGCAAAGCCTGTTAATGTCACACTAAACAATTAATGTATTGTACAATTTTTGCTCTTGTTCAAAAATTTCTTGTTTTGCTTATTTCTCCAGCCTCATCTATTGCCACTCCCTCATAACTTACAGTCGAACAATACCTAAGTTTATGCTTTCCATCATCTCCCAGGGACATACACTCATACTCTCCCCTTTCTTCCTTCCTCCCTCCCTCCCTTCCCCTCTAGCTCTCTCTCTCTTTCTTTCTTCCTTTCTTTCCTTGAGCTATCTACTATCCAAGTAAACGCTAGCAACCTCCTCTTTAACCAGGTTCATTCCTATTCATTGCTTAAGTCTCAGACTCAGTTTAGGTTTCAGAACTAAACCTGAGTTTAGCACTACTATTTGCCCTTATCTCCCTATGTTACCACACTCCCTGCTAACGTGAAGTGCACCGCTTTAGCTTCCTTAAAAGAACCTATAACTAACTCTACACTAACATATATCATTTATAGTTGTCTATTCTCTCGCTTGCCTCCCACGAATCTATTAGCTGCTTGTCTTTAAAGACTATTATGTTCATCATAGTAAGCTAACAGTAAACACAGAACCTGGTGTATCTAGAGGAAGTCAGTAAAATGTATTTAATGAATAAAAATACCTAGGGCAAAAGTTGTTTCCAAAACAAATGAAGTGAGCAAGGAGGATCCACTGTGAGGCAACTAGGGAGTAGCTCTTAGGGAACCTGTTGGCAGCATGAGTTGTCACACCAGACGTCTCAACAAAAGTCATTGAGCATCCGGTAGGTATAGAGTGCTCCTGGACTCTAGTAAGAATATGATCTCACTACTCAGTCCTCCAAAAAACTACCTTTAACAATAAATATTTAAAATTTAAAAAGAAAGAGAGAAAATAGCCCATACTTTTAGAAGTTTAGTTTCATAATCTATTTTGGTTCAGAAGATGTAAACTCATTTGGATAAGGATGACTTTTTTCTAATTTCTCAAGAGTCTATAAAATCTAAGTTTATTGTTAGAAGTAGACCTATTTTCTTAAAAAAAACAAATTATTTATTTTAAACCTCCTTTTCTTACTTTCTATATGCATTAATATGATGAAATACTTCACCTCTGGAGAGTAAATACTGAATACTGTTACAAACTGTGAGATGAGTCTACTACAGGAGCACTGTCTGTAAAGAATTTGTAATTAGTGATTTAATTGGAGAATTGTGTTTTAAATATATATTTATGGAAATATTCATGTGATAAAATTTGGTAATTTATGATATGCATATTTTAATATTCGTTTTCCTAATGTGTATTGCAGATTGAAATTCATAACTTGAAATCTTCTTCATATCGTAAACTTCTTTCACTGCCCAAGGGAGTAAAAATATTTGCAGGAAAAGGGATACATTGATTCATATAGTTAATTCATATAGTAATAAACAAAATTAGTAGCATTAAAAACATGGGATTAGTGTAACAAGAACTAGCTAGAGAAATATAATTTAAATATATTGATTTTTTAGTATTATCATTAAGAAAATGAGTTATAGAAAAAAAAAATTCACAATTTGTATGGAAACACAAAAGACCC